>NW_011368185.1:883133-889700 GCF_000735185.1 Notothenia coriiceps | reverse complement strand
AGCGTATGGCTTTGTAGGGATACAGGTCTCCCCGGGGTGAATCGTGGAGCAGGGCCTTCTCTTTTTGACCACAGGGCGGATTGGCACGAAAGATGGGTGGTTAATAGCCCTCTTGGGCTTCTCAGCCTAGTCTTGCCCCTTTCTGTCTTGAACAAACTGGTCTGCATCAAAATGTGCCTGCGGAGTGACTTGAGGTTACTTCACACACAGAACAACTCAGTTTTGTCTGCCCACATACATATTCCATAGTGGTTGAATACACAGTATTAGGAAACACTTTATACTTACTGGACATGTCTCAGCTCATTACATACTGTATATAAAATATGACCAAGAATGTGAGACAACTTTATAGAAATTCATATCACATCTGTTACTGATGCCATTTGTCATACTTGGTTAAAGTCACAAATAATGAAGTTCCATAACTTCAGTTGGGAACAAAGACCACACCTTATCTCCCCAAGGCAATTTCCCATCCAATAGGTGTGCTATATAGGTGTGTATAACACTTTCTCCTGTCTGTTACTCCCTCTTTCAGCACAA
This sequence comes from Notothenia coriiceps, assembly GCF_000735185.1. NCBI lineage: Eukaryota > Metazoa > Chordata > Actinopteri > Perciformes > Nototheniidae > Notothenia > Notothenia coriiceps. Next base: position 889,154 of record NW_011368185.1, on the reverse strand, counting down.
GAACCAGAGGGGGATTCAATGGAGCCTGAATACCTGCACTGAGACCCTCACCCTGCACCCTGAGTCTCAACTCTCAGTGTTTTTCAAGCCTTTCCCTGTTTTTTTGTATTAAACAAAACATTAAGCTTTCCCAATGGTGTGGTTTTCGTTTTGTGAAAAAGTGCAAATGCAGTGTTTGTATATAATAACCTCACATATTTTGTTGCTGTTGGTTGTGAAATTGCTCCTGCTGACTTGAGCCAGCCATTTTTTCCTCCGCTCTGTGTCAGTGGGGAAAACGTACATTCGTACTCCTTTCTCGGAGCGATTTGAGCATCCCCAGGCAGCACAGCAAACCATGGTGGCGACTAGGAGGCAGCACAGCAAACCAGGACAACACGGAGGAAAAGGCACAGACAAACTGCATGATTTGCTATTCAATGTTAATTGAATTCCATGTATTTGCAATGGATGTTCCTAAAACAACACATTTAACATCATCATCATGCTGCAGCTGCTGCTGCTGCTGCTGCTAGTCCTTTGATAGTCACCTGTCGGTCTCCTGTCTTTTCTGAAAGCCATAAAGATGACATTAGTCATTTAGATAACTTGTGTCCTCAATTACCATGGGATTACTGAAACTACCATGAATTTAAGAAAATGGTAGAAATTAATCTAATCTGAATTTTGAAGCATTCCTTTAGATCCCCTCCCTCGAAATATATCAATAAACATTAGAAAGTGATGCTCCTGACTACCATACAAGTTTAAGAAGATAATATTGGTTTTAAAGAATTCAAAGCTATAAATAAACAGCAACAGGCTCTTTAACCAAGGCACTGTTAGCCTAACATGTAAACTAGTTGTTCACACTAATCCTAATATTATCACTTAATATTAGCAAATTCTATTTTATTTTTTAAAACATATTGATGTAAATACATACACATATCGATTTGTTGTATAAATATTGCAAATCAAAACCTTTATTCAATAATAATTACCAAAAATCGTAGTTCTATCTCCTGTTATCAATGCATTCACATTGCCCGCCATGAACTTCCGGGGAACGATCCTCGTCTACATGAACCACGTGACGATAACCGTTTTTGGACTTCCGTTGTCGTAACTCTTCTATCTATATGGCGCTGCCTAGCGCCATATGGTTTGATGTCTGTTCTTGTTATTATCTCTGTGAGTTTGTATAATTGAGTGATAATGAGGTGTGAAACAATGGGTTGGATGTGCAGCAAAGATAAATAATAAGGTTTTGTGAGTGAATTTCGGTGCAGTCATCTGTTAGCATTTTTTGCTCGTTGCTAATTCAGAGGCTATTATTATAATATAATTATTAGCATTGTGGGGTTTTTAAAAAAAAAAAAAATTAAAATGATCAGCTAGATGAGTTTCTTCCCGTTACATGGATATAAAACATTCATAGTTTATTAAATGAACATGCCTTCAGACACTGTTTCCTGCAATATGTTGCGGCAGTACCCCGGTACCGGGGTCTCTCGGGCTTAACAGGTTATCAAGTCATCATAATAAAACATTCTATTGGAGAAAGCTTTGAATTATGTGTGCAAATTGTTCAAAAATAATAATATAAATGGGTCGCAAGTAGTTTAAAAATGCTCATATATTTTACAAGAATGAAGAAAAGGGACAATGGGTCAAAAGGCCAGGATACAAACAGTCCAAACGATTTATTTTAAGTTATTTGTGTTATTGCTAACAAAAAAGTCATTCGTTTTTGGTCTGATTATTATTGATTCCAAACAAAGAAACATTGCACGTCTTGCTAAGTTTAGATTGTGTCAAATATAAAGGAAATAACTCGCAAACATGCACTGACATCCTAACTAAATATGAACGTTCACCCCTTTTTAATTTACATTTTCTGCAAAAAGTAATTTATCCAGTATGATGCATTAAAATTGACATATTGCCTGGTTGCATGTCTACCCTTGATTAATAGACTGGAGTTAAACTGCTTCTCTTTACATTCACATTGTTTATGAGGCGGTTAGTCATGAAACTCAAGCTTGGGGGCAAATATGATTTGTTGAAGTGATTGATAGCGTTATCCACACAGGGGCTGAGTGTGAGGGAGCTCTCATTGGCTAACCAAGTTATTGCTCTCATAAGAAAACCTTTCATTTTATTTAGACCTTTTCAAAAGTCAAATTCAAACCACCGAACAATTGTGAACAAAAATGAAAAAATGGCAACCTAACTATTTATGCAATGCAATCAATTTGTCTTATTCCTTTAAAATCCCAAATGATATTTGTATTGTTGAGAACAGTGCTTAGAAAGTCTACGTCGGATTCATGAGTTCAGAATTCAGTCAATAATGCGCAAACGTTTACAGAGGTTCAGACACTAGACATCAATCTTTAAAATAATTTGCTCTAAAACACAACAGGTTTATTTTGAAACAGGCAGCTAATTAACAAAGAGACATTTTTCCAGAAGCCCAGTTTAAGTAGTTTATTTCTTTCATTTACTGGCTTGGAATCACAGAACACTAAATCAGGAGGTGAAATGAGCAGAAACAGCTCAGATCTTATATATTTTAATAATAATAATAATTCATATAACTTTACTGTATATGCGTCTCATTACAAGAGAGACAGTGACATACCGTGGACTTTATTGTGAAGTTGTGTACATAATGTATTTAATCGAGAGGAATAGGTCTAAAGAACAATTTAAAAAATAACCATCCTGATGTTATAAATTCCTGATTTGCAGTTAATAAGAGTCCCAACTCTGTAGCTACAGTGATTCATATAAATATATTTATATTGCAGTACATAGTAGCCCAGAATTGGATTCAGTGTGTCATATTCACAACTAATTTGCATATACAGACGATTATGGGAAAATACACTGTGTGATGAATAGGTGGTATATTTTTACAATAAAACAGCTCAAACTTTGAATGAATTAGATAAAGTTCAGTAGTGATTAATTAGCACTGTGCAGAATGACTTCCAATACAGCACGCTGCTGTTCTTCCAGGAAGGCATAGACGAGCGAAAATGTCTCATTTAAATTTGTAATTCTGGTATTTCCAACGGGCACCAGAAGGCAGAATAAATTACGTTTTTGTTTTTGCTGTGAATTAATTGCAGCCAAGCAAATCATGGTTAGCTCAGTGTGTGAAATGTGATAATGAACTGACAAGGAGGTAAGGGAAGCACATCCAACTGGAAAGTGTTACACCCAGGCCTGTGTATTGTATTCAACGCTTTCTCAAAAATTAAAATAAAAAGCCCCTACAAATAAACTGCGTAATTAATTTCAGGGAAACTGTATTTACCGCTGGATTATGTTATCGTTTAAAATGTAAAACTAAAAAAAACCTCCTTGGTTCGCTGTGTTAAAGAGCATCTTGCAGGTTTTTATTTATTCTACATTTATGCTTAAACTTGCTTGAAAATTACAATTAAAAAAGTGAATGCAGGATTTGATATGTTTTACGAGACATAAGGGCAGGAATTCAGAGGGAAAGGAGCAATTTTTAGCTCTGCTCTTAAAAACGGCTTTTTTTTTAAGGTCATACGTCAAACGCGTCATATTACATCACGCAGGGGACACATCTCCGCTCTCTGACCGCGGGTATAGTAGAGTTGCGTTGAGTAGAGCGGTTGTGTTTTAAGGAGCTGGTATTTTTCGGTAGTTTTACATTGTATTTCACCATTTGTAATCATGGTGCAGTATTGTGTTTGTGCAGGTTGCACAAATACCAGCCTGTCAGGACATCGAGTCCACAGTAAAAAGGACCGGAGCTNGCGTTCGTTCCTGGGTGCGTTGTGCATCCACCTCCCTGCAGCACATACTATCCACAGCTTTATCAGGAAACCGTATTACTTCTCTCTCCCCCCCCCTTCTGGTGTGTGTGTGTGTGTGTGTGTGTGTGTGTGTGTGTGTGTGTGTGTGAGGGCGAGAGGGCGAGAGGGTAGCATTAAGGTTTCAAGAACAGCAGAGCAGACAGTCAGATCTCCCAGGACCGCTGCACAGGGGAACTGACCTTTACAGGATGAGGCTGGAGCCTCGCTGTGTGTTTGTTAAGGTGTGTGTGTTCTTTCTCAACCTTTTATTAAATCATGCAGGTGTGTTTATCCATACCTGTCTGGGTTCCCTTACAACCTCGCTGCATTATCAAATAAGTTGTGCAGTTAATACATTTAACAAAACAAGGTTCACAGGTTTTTAATTTTTTACATTATTTATTGTGATTTAAAGAGGTGAACCTTGACCTTTTGGTTTCACTAACAATGTGATGAGTGGCCTACTGGGGAAAGACCGGTGTTTATGAACTTTGATTGGAAAAATATTTATAAAAAAAAGGGTAAATACAACCGTAATACGGGATGAAACAGGTTGTCCTTGAAACGTAAGTGGCAATCCAGTTCTTTTGTATGAGAATGTAGATCAGGCATATATGCTCGCTTTCTGCACCTTTTACTCAATAGAGGTGTAATGTACGGAGGCAGACAGCTGCAGCTGCAAAACGTGCAGTTTCAAAAATGATGCTAATAAAAAACATTGCATAAGCACAAAAAAAAATGGAAACGAGGACCCTAAACAGCCGGGACCGCAGCGCTTGTTGATGTTCGGGGTTTATAATGATAGCCAATTGTCCCTGGAAGCTGACCTAAAGTGTTAATTTTATTGGCTCATTTTAACAACATTTTAACAACAATCTGCTGTAACGTAGCTAACGTACTTAATCATTTAAAATATACTGACAAAACACTTACAACTTTGAAATAGTTGTGTTGAAGTGCAGCGTGTTTCTCCTAATTAAGTATTTTGGGCTGTTTTAGCGTGTTTGCATGGGTTGGCCACTGTGGTCATGTTTTGAAACCATTATTTCTAATATGAAAAACCTTTCTGCTTGTGTGTTCGTGTTTGTTTCAGATGGACAGCAATAATTAGCATCTCTCATCATGTGCCTGAGGCGAGGAAAGTACATTGGCACAGTGCAGTGTTTGGAGGAGTCTGAATTGAGGTGAGGTCCAGAGGAGAGACTCTTGACTTTCAAGCAAAAATCTTTCGGTAACACTTTATGGTAAGGGTACATGAATGATCATGAATTCATGCATGACTTAATGCATGAAAAAGCATGAATTCATTCATGTACTGTACTTCATGAACTATCAGTAATGTACAAGGATTAATGATATCTCATGCATGACTTAATGCAGGAACAATACCTTAATTAATGCATCAACTAAGGTATCTCAATCATCATGACTTCTGAGTTATTAATGGTGTTCATGTCTTCTTCATATAGATCTGCAGCTAAAGTGACATGCCAAAAAACTGACCAGTCACAGCAATTCCAAGTGTTGTAATCATGATTAACTGTGTTATTGTGTCATTACTTCATCATGTTTGTGCCCCTTCAAATAAAGTGGTGACCTGGCTGTAGAGAAGTACCCGGTCATGTTGTTCCTCCCCATTCTGCCCTGTGCATGCTAGAAAAGCCTCCAGCACCCCCCTCAGGCAAATCAAAAATAGAGCCTGAGGCTTTGACAGTATGGACAATCATTGGAACGTGTGAGAACCAAGCCACAAAAAGAAACTGGAGAAAAAAACGTGTGGAATTTGTACACTGTCCCTTCCAATTGAAACATCGTAAATACATACCTGAACTTCAAAGAGGTCTCTTACTTACATTTTGACACAAAAAATGTGAGAAAAGAGTAAATGTGGAAATACTTATGATACTCACAATGTAACGTTGCTGTTAATTTTGCCAGGTCATGTTTAGTTATTCATGTTATATATTATATGTTTAGTTTCATGCTTAGATTTGTTTTTTTATGTTTAGTCATGTCTCATTGTTCACTTGTTATTAAGAGTCACTTATGTCTAGTCGGTCATTGCACTTCCTGTCTTATTTTGTACTTACCTTTCCTTCTTGTTTCAAGGCCAATGTCTTCCTGCCATTGTGTTTTCCCGCCAGTGTGATCGTAAGCCCCGCCTCCATTGTTGTCGCCTGTTTGCCGTGTCCCATAACCCCTT
>NW_011368185.1:844129-881427 GCF_000735185.1 Notothenia coriiceps | reverse complement strand
TGTTAAATATGTTCTTTATTCTCGCGTCCAGGAGAGAAGCTTTAAAATGAGACTAAATGGAGTCTCTGAAAAGATTCAAATGGGATACTTTAATTAAAAAAGGCGCGGTAGTGTTACAGACAGAATATTGTTCCGGCAGAAAACAGCTGTGATCTGGCTCTCTTGAGCAAGAAGAGAAGGCCCATCCCCCGTTCGGTGCCGTTATATATCCTCTGCTGGCTCCTCCCCGCCAGCCGGCTCGCCTCGCCTCTAATGTCCGTTGTTGCATTTAAACAGAGGATTGGTACTTTTCACCTTCAATATATGCTTAACCCGCCTTTTCTCCTCATATTCTCTTTCATCACTTTTCATGTAACACATTCTAAACGCTGTAATCAATACTCTAAAACATACAGAAAATGCTTCACGGCTGGTTTGGTGTTCCGGTCATTCCGGATGTTGTCACATGCTACTCTCGCCTGTAAACAATAGTGTATTCAAATAAACTGTACTTTCATTTAATATTCAGCATGGTAGTATCTCGACATCTATAGTTGTAGTGTTAAATCAGTAGGTTTCGGTTTTCACCACTCCATGTCATTTCGCTACTCAATTCACCTCTTTAGGAAATCGTATATTAGCCACATGCTAAATGCTAACCGTAGATGAAGGATTTTCAGAATAAAAGCTTAACTGCTTGTGCACAAGAATGTCTGGTTTTTCAGTATAAAAGAGCGTTTAAACTGACGGTATGTTTAAGCTACATTATACCATCAAAACATTGATTTTAAATTTCTAACACATCACAGTGCATGTAATAGGAAATATATGTATGAATATGAAGTTTAGCTATAATTGTATGTATAGTATTCACAATGTTCACAGCCATGATTCGTCGTGTTAGCATGCTCTCATTTGGTGATAAGCGATAAATGCAGCAAAAGGAGTTACGCTTTCAGGGTCCTTACTTTGTCTTAAATGCTCCACAATGTCACTAAATGTGAAAAATAACACTGACTTCAAAAGACAACATTAGACAGACAGTGTCGGCACCTCTGGCCTTCATACTGTCAACTTTATTCCACCTTTTATATATGTCAGCTGCATTATGCCAATCACTTTCAACTACATGGTTATGTGTGGTTATTAATATGCCACTGAGCATGTTTGTCTTTTTGGTTTGAATTAAAGACCACTTTATTGGAAGAACTCAAAAATCCTGATTTATTTGGTGGGAAAAACATAAAGGTTGCTGTTTAGAAATGAAAAGTAAATGAATAATTAAAATAACAGTTCACCTCAGTCCATCTTGTGTTCCCCTAAATACACCTCAGTTCATAGCAATGTGTGTTGAGCACTGATATCGAGCTACAGCTGTTGGTGTGTGCAAGCTGTTTTTTGTGTGTGTGTGTGTGTGTGTGTGTGTGTGTGTGTGTGTGTGTGTGTGTGTGTGTGTGTGTGTGTGTGTGTGTGTGTGTGTGTGTGTGTGTGTGGTGACAAAGATGTTTTGGGAGTGTGTCCCCCTCACTCCAAGCATGATGGTTTTTTAACGATTCTGGCAGATGCTGTTGTTGTTTTTGAATTGAGAATGAACTCACTTAAGTGTGTGATGGTGATCTGGAAATTGCTATACCCTTTTCCTTGAAGGGCACATTTTAATGGTGCTGTAAATCAGAAAAGAGCTCATTGTTAAGACCTATGCTGCCATCGCTCTACTGAGAGAGAAAACTCGGTTATTATTTAGCATCTTTTTAAGAGGTTTGCTGTGAGCAATTGAATGTATTCGCTAAATGTTGTACCGACAAAACCATTTGAGTTTAAATCCTGACCTTGACATTTTTGTGGAATTACCAAAGAGAAAAACACACTTATGAGAGGACACAGGAGGGGATGCCCTTAGTGTCCCGTTGTCAGGGGGAAAAAAGGCTGCAAAAGTGTCCTGTTGGATGCCCTATGGTTCATAAAATATGACTATTTTTTGGGTTTCCTTCCAGTGTAGAAAACAAAATAAAGTACCTCTAGTGTGCCATTCCAGTAGAAAAACGAGTTACAAATAATGGGTACTTTCAAATGGAGAAAACATGATGTGGTGCTATCTAGGAATGCCTTTCAGTAGAGAAAATTTCATTAGGTGCTGTCTTGGATGCCATTTAACAAAGAATAACATGCCATGCCAGTTGCCCTATGTGGTATTAAACTTCCTGTTTGTCATGCATCCCAGCCTTGTGCCTCATTTTTACATTCCCTGCCGTAGTGGGTTTCCCACCTCAGTGATTACCTACCCCAACCTGATCTGTTCCACCTGTGCCTAATCAACCTTCCTCACTTTATTTCCCTTCCAGTCTGTTCTGCTCCCTTTAGCTTTGCCAGTTCCTCCTATCTGTTCACAGTAAGCATTCCAGGTATTGTTTTCCAGTTTGGCTTTGCTTCTTTTACTTTGTCAGACCCCACCACAAGCTGCTGGTGCCCTCATTTATTTATTTCACCCCCAACCCCTTTGACAGCGAGAGTCTGCCAATGACACTGTTCAAACCCTATCGTGACAGTCAGGGTTAGTTTCTGAAATGATGATAAGACTGAAATAGAAAAGCACAGACAATTGCAGAGGGATCTGAAGGGAGATAAATGAACTCAAATGCATCGAGGGCAGCATTAAGGGAAACATGGAGGGATCAAACACAGATAGATGGATTGACAGATAGATTCACAAAGTGAGAGTAGGTAATAGGTGTTTGACCGCCTGTTAGAGATGTTTATGTCTGAGTTGCCCTTACAAGACACATTTTATTCCAGAAATCATTTTACATAAGTTGTGTTATGTCATTCAGTACATAACATAAAGTACTTAAACCACAACAGTGGAATACCACAATAACCATCCTTCCAAAACTCAAAGAAGGAACCTGATATACCTGAAGGGTTGAGGTACTGCCTGAAATCTAAAGAGTTCTGATCCAGTCTCTCTTGAAAGATAGTCAGGATTTAAACCTAATTACAAGTCAAAAATGTTGATGATTTTACAATATTGAACCTGGACATGTCTGTAAAACATCCATAATTCAATGAAAGTAGTCATCCATTTTTCTTTTGAAGGTTGTATTATGGAATCATCCATGTTATTTTTGTGGTAATTAGAAATAATAACCTGTTTTTCCGACATAAAACATTAGGGAACAGGTCGAATTTGTCCCAAGGACAACGGAAAGGATAAAACCTAGATTGAAGGTGAGTTTAAAGCTTTATTTTTTATTAATAGTTTGATCTCCCGTTGTCATCAACCTGCAGGCAACACATCTGATCTATTGAGAAAGCATTAGCTCCTCTCTCCTGCTGCGAGATCTGCTCTGCACATCTGTAAATTCCCCGACTGTTAAGTCAGTTGTTTACTCCTTGAATAGTATTCTTTGATTATCCCTGATTCTTAATTATATCATTCTCCCCCTCAAGCATGTTAAGCAGGAACTGATGTTCTGCAGTCCAAATAAAAAAATAAATCCCTTATTACTATTTTGGTGATAGATGTTGCTTTATGTCCGGTCAACCAATGCTGCATCTTATTTTTGAAACGTTATGATTGCAATGATTTCACATTGAACATAATTATTTCATGATGTACTGTTTGTTTAGCATGGGAAGTTTTCTAAGATGTCTAGACAGTCTATTCTTAGTAATTATGGCCATAATGGATGATAACACACATGCATAACCAAAATGAGAAGTGTCCTAAACTGTATGCTAATTTTCACTAGCACTAATCCTGTGTTTTGAATCATCCAGACTTCCCCTTCAGGATGTAGCAGCAGGTTGGATCATCTCTAATGGGTGAGTTGTTAGGGTCGCTTAAAAAGTGATAATTAAAGGTTTCTAAGACATTCAGAAACACAGACCAAAACAAGAAGGCAGTGTATTTCTCCAACAATTACTCAGCTGCCTGTGGTCGCATTTTTTAAGTGGTCAATGAATGGATGAATGTAGCCACCACCTCTAAACACTACAACATGACCAGGAAACTTACATCACCTTTATACCAACAAGGTTTTTCACAGGGGTAACACCTTATTATAAATGAAACTAATAATAATAATAATAATTTCGATTTTGATAGCGCCTTTTAAGAAACCCAAGGACGGTTTACAATGGGAGATACAATTTTTTTTTTAATAATCACAGACACACAGGATTCTGTTCGGTCCTGCAGCCGACAAAGCTCTGGTTTATAACATTTGGACATTTCCAACACCTATTTCAGAGTTGATCAAATACGTTCAAAGGGTTTTCAAGTCGAAGAAGTAGAATGTGTAACTCCCAGAATAATGGTTGTTATTTTAGCCTTATCAAAGGGGATTAAGAGACCAGAGTCTGCCGGGATTTTCAATGAGAGATTATAATGGATGTACTGTAGTGCACTAACACAACATAATCTCTGTCCCTAACACAATACACTGTGTGCATGTAGATGTTTGTGCATGTGTTTGTGTTGCCAAATCAATTGATCACATACACACGTACAGACAGATCTGGCAGGCATAATAGGTTGCAATGACTCCCCATCTGTGTTCGTACTTTACTTTAGCTTATTTAGAAGCAGCCAGCTCTTACGTAGGGCTTGGCTTATTAGTGGTAGTGGGGATGGAAGTGGCTGGGTGGCAGAATGAATTCATTTGAAAGGACCGGCACGTCGGGAGTCACCTGGGAAATCATGGATTAGATAGAGCTATCTGCTATATTCCTTCTGGAGGGAACACATTACAGACAGTATTAACTGGCAGTATGAAGGACTTGGGCACAGAGTGAGTCAGATAGATATGTAGGGACACAGACAGAGGTAGCATTACGAAAAGACTACAAATCATAGCATGAATAAAGCTACAAGGTAATGCCTTCGGGATGGAAATACTGTCTACTCATGATGAGCTGCAATAAACTGATCCAGAGTGAAAGTGACTGGGATGAGGGAAACAGACGGTTGAATCCTAGACTTGATGAAGCAAATTGTGTTTTCTATTAGCATACATTTAGGTCAGACAGTGTTAGGGTTAGGGGGTTAGGGAAGTATATGCTTATACATGACATGCACACCTTTGAGTTACCTTTTTGGTTTCTCCTGTACAAAAAGCTTGGCAGATCTTGCAGCAAAACATTGGCAGTTCTTAAGTGACATATGACTGGATAGCAGAACTGGTAAAACAAGATCTCAAGAGTCCTTTTTGGTACACTTACATTTTCCAGTTTGAGAAGAGTTGTTTGTCTTTGCCCTCAGCTTGGAGAGTTCCAGGCTTGGCAAAAGGTTGCTTATTTTCTTAGTAAAGCACTGAGGTGCAGATGGACGGGATGCAGTTGGATTTTCACAGCCAGGTGTGGCAATGATGAAAGGATTAGACCCCAGATGGCAGACATCAGCCAGAGATCCTTCAGAGTCTGACAGCATGGTGGGGGCAAGCAGGGGACAATGGTGATGAGACTGACAGCTCAATCAGGAAGCGATGGTAAACTCTGCAAAGACACGACTTGTAAGGAAATGGCTAAAAGCAAGACTTGGAACTAAAAAGTAGGTTAGGAGTTTGTCCTTCTTTAACCAAGGCTGAGCATAATATTATTGAGAAGAGGGTTTGAGGTATTGTTACAGATGGAAATAGAACATTGGGAACCATTTGTACTGCTTGCACTATTTGTAGGATGCCACTTGTGGGCAAAAAGATTGATCTTACTGCACACTGTGTCATCACACTGGTTGGTGCCAGGTCAATGTCGTTTTTATTAAGCTACAATGTGCTGTATTATAATGACTGGTGTAAAGTGAGGTCGTGCCACAATGCATCATGATATTGGGTTTGCAGATGGGCACTTTTCGCTGTATGTGTATAATTAGCTAAATACACCCTTTTACAATAACTCTTTCATGATGTTTCTAAATCTCTTTGTGTTTCTCTACTTTTGTCTCATATCCATCAGTACAGGAAGAAGAAAGTTAAAGAAGAAAGTTTGTCCCATTGCATAATCATGTTTTCGCCTCCAAGACCTGATGTAAGCTATTGATAATAGTAGTAAAAATGTGCGATTGTTCTACATGAGTTGAGATGGTCAGTTATAAAGGAGATTTGACTATGTTGTGGCTGCATAGGCCTGCATGTGTTGACCAAACAATTGTGTGTGACCGATTACCTCAGAACAGCATACATATTTTACATGATAGGCTTAGGGTCGGGACATCTCTAGGCTGTTGATAAATCACAAGAGAGCCGGCCAGCTAACCAATCAGAGCAGACTGGGCTCTGGTTTCAGACAGAGGGTGAAAAGAGGTGCTGCATCACAGGCAGTATGAGACAAATAAAGCACTCTTTTGAACATTAAAGCATGTAAACATATAGAAGCACTAATGACAAATATTAACCTGAGAATAGCCGTAATAGGGCCCCTTCAATTGCCTGACGCAAAAGATCAATTTTATGGAAATAAATGGAATTTTCTGCCGACAGTGTTTAAAGTACATTGTGTATAAGGGGGAGAAAATTAATGGCAAACTCATACCATTCATGTTCTTTGTTTAAAATTAGACATTATTTGCCCATTAGGTTTGACAGTACTTTGTCACAGACTCATAATCTTCTCACTTTGCCAAATGGGCTCCGTGCCAAATGGTCTCCTCCCTTAAATGAGTATACTCAGTGCCCGATTGTGACTCATCCGTTCCTTGAATGAAGCAAGAGCTGATATACTCTGCATACCTGCACATACAATGTTCACGTAAACACACACACACAACAACAACAATCCAATACAGGTCCTTTGATTAATTAAGACCTGATGCTATGTGACTGCTCATCACTCAGAGGGTAAGGGGCGGGAGGAGAGAAAGAAGGCAGGAATACATTCAGGAGTGGAGGGGAGATTGTGAAAGGGATAACAGAATGAATATGTTTTGTATCTCGAACCAAACAATCTAATCAGATGACGTTTTGTTTTACATGTATGAAATATAGTTGGTAGACATTCTGACCTTGTGGACATCAGAAAACATTTTCTCCCCTTCTTTTCTGTTTTTTGAGTACATTTCTAAGAAAGGAACTTTTAACACAATAAAAGTAGAACACATATTTTGGACCAAAACATGTGAATTATAACGTCTAATTGTAGAGACTTCGGTGTCGCTGACATAGCTCAGATGAGTCACATCAATGTGCCTCCCATAATTATAGCAAAGAGTAACCTGGTGGACATTATTGCTATTATGGGACATTGTTCTCTCAAATTGCTCCATCTCTTCTTCCCTTCTCTCTTTATCTACTCTCCTCAATTCACCCCTCTTGGTGGAATAAATGATCATTACAGATAATTACATCTGTTTTGTACAGTCAGCACTTGGGCTGGGTGCTGGACACAAAGGACAAAGCCATCATTTTTCACTCTCCGTCTCAATCCCTCGATATCAGTCTACATTAGTCTTTTACTTGGTCCTCTCCCCATTTACCCTTGTGGTAAATAATGTCTAGAGCTGCAGTAATCAATACTGTCATTCTGGAATCAAATCAAATGACTAGATGTAATGCCAAAGGTTGTTTTAGTGACATACCTATGGAGAATTATCGCCCAACTTTTGGGATTTTTCCCTTTGACTTCAGTCCCTTTGCTCTCATCAAACTCATCATCAGGGACTAGTGGTGACAAAAAATGAGATCTTACTAGTTCCCAAGGAATGTTATTTTTAAATTAGGCATTGGCGTTAAGGTCGTATCGAGATTTCATGTTGATTTTGATTATTTATTGTCAGTAGTTGTCAGGTATGTTTATGTTTATTAAGGATCCCCATTAGCTTTTGCTCTTGACAAAAGCTACTCTTCCTGGGGTCCGACACTTAAAACAATACAACAATAATACAACAATAATACAACAACATTCAAGACATAATTCCTGACATCATTAAGAACATCACCAATATCATCAACAATTTCCAACATCATCAACAATCCACTTTCAATATCAATCTCAGCCAAGGATGAGTGCACGAGACACCCACCAGTACAAAGCATGAGATCAAATTAAATTAGGGTTCACAGCTCACAAGGGTACATGGTCATTAGTAGATGGCCCTTCAATCTCTTCTTGAAAGAGGCTCTGGACTCTATTTCAGCAAGGTAGTTTGGCAATGAGTTCCATTCCTTTATAGCTCTATAAGACACAGAAGATTTCAGAAGATTTATCCTGGGTTTAGGTGCCAGTAGATGGCCCCTTGTGGAGGTTGGATTACTTTTGAAAGCAATTACAAAACCGTGTGTTTTTCTGCTAGATGTTTCTGCTTTTCAGTATTCGGACCAGAGACTTCCCCTGGCATCAGGCTTACTCGTAGTTAGCCCTGTGCTAACTTAAATAGACTAAAATAAATCATTGGTGTGGCTCTTCTCTAAATTCCAAATAATATACGCTGAATTGATCAAATCCTGATTGTGAAGCAATTATTTTTGGGTATATTGTATCGCTCGAAACAATTATCAACCATTGTCTTGAAGCAGCAACAGCAGGAGTGGCATAGGCTACAGGGTATGATTAAGACTCTTGCCTTGTAAATTCCCCACAAGGAAACTCCAAGGTCAGCACCACCGGCTGTAAGGAGTTAAAACATTAACTGCCATTGAGAAACGTTGATTCCACAGGTGGATGAGATGAGGTGAAATCATATGAGTGAGACCTGATGTATCTATAGAAATCCGTCGCATGCCGCAACGTGGATTCATGGCTTTCAGTATATCAAGCTTTTATTGGCATATTCGGACATGAAATACATTTGTTAAGGTTGTAAAGACATGGAGTCAATTTCATCGATCAACGTCTCACTCTGATCACCTCTTCTTCCCCTCTCTCTCTACGTCTCCCTGAAATAATGAGTTGTTAACACATCAGGGTAAGAGACAGAGGGTCTTCATCTGATCTCGGATGGAAATAAAGTATTGGCTTTTCGGATTATTCAAATATTATCTTCAGATGATAAATAAATAAATATAGCTCGTAAAGGTACGATCACTAGTGGTGAACGGAGCAACAAGCAAGGGGTACTATGCCCTGAACATATTAAGTATTTTAAAATAACTATAGCTAAAATAATGCCGGCAAATTTGAAGACTTTTTCTCCAAATCGTGTCTTGGTAATAGTCATTATATTATGTGAAATATTTTTGCTGAATATTTGGAGAACAAAACCAATATTTGAAAAGCTAAGAATGTCCTATTTCCAACAGTGTTTACAACTCCAAATGTGTTTCGGCGTTGATAAGACAGATTTTTATATATAGGTCACATATATATGAATAGCAGCAGTGGCAAGGTGCAGTGTTGTTTTCATTTCTTTTATTTGTCTGAGTCAAATCATTTTTAATTGGACCACTTAGTTTTTAACGACATAACACCTTTATTTCCAAAAGACCTTGTCCTGTGTCTGGATTTATAGTATAAAGAATATTATTTTCCTTCTGGTTGTAAGCCGCTTAGAAGTAAGAGAGTGAGAGACTGGAATAAGGAGAAGTGCATACACGAGAGAGCAGGGTGCAAAAAATGTCCACACCGAGAGAAGGGGGAGGTTTAAGATGATAGAGGGATGGTGCAAGAGTGGAATAGAAGGAGAAAAGAAGAGAGAGAGAGACAGGAGGAAAGGACAGACAGCAGACAAAAAGGGAGAAGAGACACCGACAGGAGAGACTTTGCAGATCAAGCTGAAGCCTTGAATATGTAATGGGTTTATGATGGATGGCTGGCCTACAACCACATCAACTCTGTGTTACTTACGCATGTCATTAACTCCCTCCATGGAGAGGAGTCAAACTGCGGCGCAAAGCATAAACACTTATGATGAATGATAGATGGACAGCCTGCCAGGTAAATAGGCAGGCAGGGAGAAAACATAAATATGCTGACAGACAGAAAAGCTTTGCATATTGAGGCACATAAGGTGTTTCATTTAGAGTTTGGTTCAGAGCTGCACAGATCACCAATTTGCAGTGTTTAGGCAGACAAAGAAAACGCTAGCTTAAACATAGTACCCTCAAACAGGGGATAACTTGGGTATTATATACTCAACTTGCAGTGGCGGTATATAACCTAGGGGGCAGATATACATCAAGGGGTCTTGATATCATAGTTTGACACAATGACACTGCTAACTGTTAAGCATATACTGTTTCCTATTTCAGTTTCACATGTCAGCCGTTTTCCATTTGCTAATTAGCAAACAAAGTAGTTCAAATCGATGGGAAGGAAACCCAAGCGAAAAAAATCAAAGACAATTGTTTATTATAACGTATACTGTGAGGCCTTGTCTTGAAAAAATGTCTTGGTGCCTACAGTTTATAGGGAAATTTGTACATGTTCATATTAAAATACAAGAGGCAGAGAAGGAAGCGTATTTTCCAAAGACAAACATACAGGTAAAAAAGAATGACAATTACGACAAATAATGAAGGCACGTTAAATAAATAAAAAACAACTGACGGGTATAACCCTAGTTGTCCTCTGCGGAACCAGACACCGAGAATAACAAAAAGATAGCACTGTCATCACTAAGCTGACAGCTTCTTCAGGATCTTGTGTCACTGTGTGGGTGTGTGTGATAGAGCGGGAGCCAGGGATTCAGGTCTAGGTTGACATGCTTCATGGGACAAAGCCTGTTTTCACTATGCAGCCTGGCATCTTCCTCACTGAACAGAATCTGGATATGTGACCCTTTTCACATCTAAGCTTTCATCATACCATCATCTGGAGACAAATGTGGGGTATTAACTCAGGGACCAGACAACACAGGGACCAGACATTTTTGCAAGGTTGAAAAACGAAAAACTTTTTTTGAAGCTTTGGGAAAGTTTTCACAATATGTATGTCACTCTCGAGCATTATCTATTAATGACAATAAGTAGCTCTGTATTTGTGAAGCATGACTTAAAGACTTGTGTTTGTTCCAATGTGTTTTGTTTGAACCACCCATTTTCTTTATTTTTTGACTTTTACTATTAAAATCATGTATTTCACTTCGCGTTCATCAGTTAAATCAGATACAGTATATTGGAAATCTTGTTGTTTTGTTTAACATGTTTACACTTGTAGATTATCCTTTGGTAGACCCACAAAGAATAAAATGTTTAAGACAAAGATATTTGTTAAGCTAACCAAGTAGTTTTGTTGCCATAACAGCACAGCCTTGTGAAGAACCTTCTGTGGCTGAGATTATTTTAGATAGCTTCTATAGCTTTATTTTGCCAGTGGCCAACACAGGCCGTGTAGCTCTTTTCACGACACAGACACAGGTCAGTTCTTTAAAACGGGCGTTTATTTCTTGGAGTTTTCATCCTGTAGCCTCCCCTCTTCCGTTACGCCGTGAGAACTACAACACCGAATGACACGTATACATAGCCTGGCATATTGTGCTACACATATGAATGAAAATAAGAAAATGAAAACATAAAACACAAATACCTCGTTGGCCGCTTGTCGTGAAAGGAGATTAATCTAGTTCCTTTTCTGTATAACTTTCTCACATTCAACTTGTCACATTCAACTTTGTCACAGACTTCAGCAGAGCTTCAAACAAAGACATCAACCCACGTTGAGTTGTACAGTGTAACATCAAAACACGCAGTACCAGCACATGAACAAACATTAGTTCCTAGGCACAAGAAACACATATCGGTTTAACATGTAAAAAAAACTGTATTAAATCATGCCATATTTAACGATTATAAAATAACAGTAAATAAAGTATTTATCTATCTAATTGAACTATGACATTAATTGTGTAATTCTTTTTTAATTAAGTTAACTTTGTTACGTCATTTACAGGCCGCTTTGGCATGTTAAGAAAACTAGCCATGTATAGATTTGTTAAGCTATGATTGTACCATCACTGTTTGAATAAAGCTCAACAAGGACCATTCAACATTGTAAAAGAAGTGATAAAACCATTGAGTGAGAGAACCACAAACTGCATAACTGACATCCTATTCTCCCAAATGAATGTTATTGGGCTGCTTATTGACATCCTCAACACGAGTGTATTGACCAGTCTAATCTATATAGGCCACTGATCGACACATGGTGATAATTTGATAAAACAAGCCAACAACAAAACAGTGATTAGCCGTGAATGCTGCAGACCCAGTTAGGATTTGCTTATCACCGTAGGATACTACTGAATATGGCATGAGTCTTCAACCTTAACTGCATTGTGGTAGAAGCAAACTTATAGAGTAACCACATTATAACAACAACTTGAGATCAATTTAAATGCAGCAAACGTATCTACCATATAGTTGTTCTTCTATTGTTGTTTGATGTCAGACAACTACTTCTTCATGAGGTCGGGATAGATTAATTTGCACCAAGTTTACAGGTGCTCTCCACCCTGACTTTGAGTGGCATTCCATTGCCTTTTTTCGAGGAGGAAAAAGTTATCTGGAACGCAGCATAAGGGGGACAAAAGATCCAAGGCTTGTTATCTCTGATGAGTATCCCAGAGGTCAACTGTTTTGTGTAGGACTTCATTAAGCACTGAGGCTTTCATTTTGCAGCATTGACCCAATGATGTAGCAGCTATTCATCACCAGTGGAGTGCATTGACA
Source organism: Notothenia coriiceps (assembly GCF_000735185.1). NCBI lineage: Eukaryota > Metazoa > Chordata > Actinopteri > Perciformes > Nototheniidae > Notothenia > Notothenia coriiceps. The sequence goes on along the minus strand of NW_011368185.1, from coordinate 868,852 downwards.
TAAAAAGCTAATGAGGGCTTTTGCAAAGCCTAAACAGTGGAGACTTTTAATAAGGTAAAACCGATGGATACGGATGGAGAGATGCAGTAGATGAGTAATTGTGCTGAGGGAGCAGAAGATCACCCAGTCATCCTTCTGATTAAAAAATGCTTTCCTTTCTGTCCTGCATTTCTTCTCCTTCCATCATGCTTTTTCCTTCCTATACAAGTATGATCAGAGCTGTTTAAGAAAGCATTCAAAGGATAAAATATGGATTTATGCAGAAGCAGCAACGCATCTTAGTGACTCCAAAAGTTATATACAGAATTAATATTTGGATATGTGTCATGAGTGCCGATTAGATAAGCACTTCTTTACTAAATATTATTTTGGTCATGCCTACAAACCCTTTTTCTTACAGTGAATTATCCCAGTCTGACACACAAAGCACTCAGTAGTAATGGACGGTGCCTTGCCTCCGTCTATGCCCCCAGTCTGCCGGATGCATACAAAAGAAAAGCCCAAGACACTGGGCTAGTAAAGAGCCAGGTTAAAAATAGGATTTTCATTTTTAATGTGGTCAGAATGAGACAAAATGCTCTCCTTCCCTGAAACCTCACTTGACAGATTCACATCTAAGCAGTTTATCCCTGGTCGTAGTTTCTGATTTTAAAACAGACTTCACGTAAAGTCTGTTATGGGAACATTTTGGAATCAATCACTTGAAGCTAGGGGCAAGCTGGTGATAGGTAATCGTGCTCAGACCACCCCGATAGGCCTCTGCCCATTACTGTCGACAAAAAAAAGAGAAAACCTTGGGTGTAAAGTTTAAAGCATCAGTTTTATTTATTGGGTTTAAAATGTTTAGTTAAAGTAAAATTGAAGGTGAATCAAGTCTAGAAGTACAACATTTTTGTATCAAAAGTGGTGGCAAAAGTACTTTTAATTGTACAATTTTACTTTGTAACATTTTCATACAAGAACATGTAACAATACCAAATGTGTGACTTTTATCTCTTCTACGAAAAACAAATATTGCACATCCTATTTCAACACAAGAATTACACCAGTTTCTCTATAACTTGTAAAAAAAACAAATGTTATCAAAGGCTGATAGCAGGGGTTCAACACATCCCTTGAAGACAAACACATTGTGTTATATTGGAGTAGAGAGGATAGGCCAACAGTTATGTATGTATCTGAGAAGACCTCCCGTTTAGGTATGGAAGGGAGAGCGCAGTGGGAGAGGGGGTGGCGTATAGGGCGACAAACACAGGCACAACTTCACAGAACAACTTGACCTCCTTAGGGAAAGAGGGGCGAGCAGGGGAGGGGAGATGGAAATAGAAAAAGTGGGGACAAAAAAGGAGAGATTGGAAGAGGACAAACACACACAGCTTCTGAGTTGACAAGACCTCCTGCTGAGGCCCAGGGGGAGAGGAGATGTTAGGGGACTAGAGGAGAACAAAGGAGAAAACAGAAACAAATGCACCAAAGCTTGGAGAGAGAACAGAGAACCCAGATGAAAGAGAAAATAAGAGGTCGAGATCCATGGGTACAACTTGTAACTAACTATTTAGGGTTCTATTTCTGTCCCTTCTGTAATTTCAATCAGTTATCAGCCAAAGTTAATGCAACTACCAGGGTCAATAAACATAGAAGAATTCCTCACCAAATAAGAGTGTGACCCATTTCTCCACAGCTATTTCTCATGTTTTCACTCAAGGCTTGCTTCTATGGAGCTACTTTCCTGCAATAACACAAACAAACTATACAAGTTTTACACATGCCTTATGATTCACAAGGGAATGGAATTATCAAAGAAACATTTCCATAAATACCTATACATCCAAAACAGTATCTTAAGTGTAGCCCGGGTGTAAATAGCATTGTTGGCAACGGACACCCGGGTGTAAATAGCATTGTTGGCAACGGACACCCGGGTGTAAATAGCATTGTTGGCTACGGACACCCGGGTGTAAGAAGCATTGTTAGCTACAGACACCCGGTTTGTAAATAGCATTGTTAGCTACGGACACCCAGGTGTAAATAGCATCTGCCATAGTTTTATCACAGTAAAATAAAGAGTTGATTTTTCTTCAGTTACAGACACAGATGGATCATAAATGATAGCTTGGGACTTATGTATGACTCACTCAGAATTTCCTTGATGTCTCTATTGAGGGAACATTAAAGATTTTAAATTGTATTTCTCATTCTTCTCACATATTGCACACATCAGGAGTAAATTGTGGATGAATGCCTTGCTCGAGGACAGGCCCAGATGTACCAGGAAAGAGGGATTGACAACAATGTGTAATTATTATGATTATATAACAGAAAACATTTTTTGTACAAATGTAATTGTAACCAGTTATAGTAACTGAGAAAAAAAATTGTATCATTCAATTGCAGTTACTAATCAAAATGTTGTTACAAAAGGGTTACATTTGATCATATTATTAAGTAATCTTTAGAAGATAATATTAATTCTGTTGCTCTGTTTGACAGTGATCAGTGTTCAGTACTGTTGCAGGGTTTATACTGCCTGGTTTAAAGTATTTGTTCATTTTAACATTTGTTTGAAAAGGAATCAAAAAGGAATCCAATGTTAGAAGATGTTTGACTTTGATAAAGTGACTCCAGGCTACATTGCTGTGTGATATTTTCATGACCCTGTTCTTCTCCTGTTTTATTATATAAGTTAAGTAACTAAATATATATTGTTAAGAAATAATTATATTATGCAGAGTGTAACAACTTTGTTTAATATTGAAACCCAATAAACGCATGTGTTGTGAGCTCTGTGATTCAACAGCGAGGTCAATATCTGTTAGGAACGGTTATTAAAATGCACCAAACAGCAGTTTTGAGCCAATTAAAATGATGCCGCTGTGCCTGTTCTCACTCAGGGAAGGACTTGTAGGAGTACATGAATTTGACATTATGACATACACATTTTCGATCCATCTCTGACACACAGACATGCTCAATCAATCGAAAGCCTGCAGCAAGAGAAGCCTTCGAAATGGCAACAGCCGAGTCAAGGTCTTCCAGTGTGCTCAGTTTTATGGCACACTCTCTGCTCCCACCGTCAGCACCAGATGAATCTTACAACAAACACTGCTTCATCAAACACTGATTAAAACCTTTAAGATCACTGGGAAAGTTTTAAAGCTGAACTTCTCTGTTTGACAGTTTGCCCACGAGTGACCCAGATGCCTTCACAACAGACTTGCAAAGCGAAATAAAAGGCTCATTACAGAAACCTTAATTCTAATGCTTTCTTTTTGGCTTTCTGATTATCATTTGCATTTTTGTGGGCTGACTGTAAATTAGCCACGGCACATTTATCATCCAAAAAGGCAAAGTTGGCAGGTGAATTTCAGTTTTAACTACTTTTTAAGAGTCCACAAACTTCAGGCATGGGTTACAGAGTCAAATCAATAAGTGCGAGGGAGACTTTACTTGTTTTTCTTAGGCGGCCCTGTCTTTTTCTTATCTTTGTCCCACACAATGTAAGCTCCTCTTTTCAACCCAGTATCTGTCTATTTGGTAATGACATCTCAGTTGAGCTACTAGGGCTAAAAAACAATACATTTTCAGGATCATTATTTTTGTATCAAGGTCAAACGCTTTCCAAAATAATGTTCTCAGATATACTGAAATATTATGTGATAGCCTATGCTGTGTCTTTACATAGAAATGTATAGAGTATGGGGTGTGTGTGCTCAGCTGATGCTCTCTGTGCATGTCTCTTGTGTGACATTAACACCAGTACTTAAGAATATCATTTCTTATTCTCTATATCTTGGGACTCGCTTGTGGTTTTAATGGAGGAGATGTCCTCTACCTCAATCATTTCCAGATGTCATTGTAATCCATTTACCAGAGCTAGGTCTTTAAATACAGAGAGGGATAGCTACCTTATGGGAAGGTGAAAATATGGAAATATACTATATATATAACTATCAACAAAAACTGTAATTGGCATGGACTTAAATGTGTTGAAACAAATACTGACCAGTTTCAATAAAGGCTCTAACCAGCATTACTGTATAATCTCTATCATAGCAAAATTGTAAAAATAGATACTAAAAATGTATGTAGGGGATTTTGTATCTTTTTGACAGTTGCACTACCGTCTTCTCAAAATAAAATAAACTTTGCGTTGAAGTTGTTCTCAGCCTGAACTGAACCTGTGCTGACCCGTGACTGTTCAACTAAGGTATTATCTATTGTTTACCTTTACACCTAGAAAAAGATTGTTACAAATCGCCATATCCTTTCTATTACCGTTCATTTATGTTGTGTTATGCTTTGCGCAGGCAAACACTGAAGCAGAGTGAAACAGGAACACTGAGTGAAATTATTTAATGAGCGATGGAGCTACAGAACAGAGCAAAATACAGTTATGTAACTCTCAAATCAGCAGTATGCCTTCCCAGCTCAATCTTTTTGCCATTTCATTTTGTGCTCAAGTTATGCGTACTGTTAACAAATTGACAACAATATGCTTCCTGCGTCACAGTGTATGTACTTTAGACATAAAACAAAGACCATCAACAAAGGAGCCGTTCTGCACTCCTCTGCCAACAAGCAGGCACCTCAGGCTTCAGTTTAACCATTGCACTGCTTTATGAAAAGGCTTTGTTACTTAGACTGATAACAATAACTGCACCTTTTACCTAAGTCGTTTTATTGAGTTGTTTATTGCTTTTAATAGTACACAATTAGTGCCCTGCTTAATTTGAATGACCTTCTATTGAGAGAGAGGTACTGCGATCGTTTTGCTTAATTTATCGTTTCTCTATTTAGTTTTCCTCATTTGTTAGATACAAAATGCAACACAGAGAGTGAAAATACTGTGGGGAGTAACTGTGTCTGTTAATAAGGTAAACACCACAGTTGCAAATAAAGCCATTACAAATCCAAAGCTCTGTAGAAATATTACATTTTTGTGCAAAAACTAAAAGAATATTTTGTAGAAATGTGATTACAATTCTGTTAGTAAAAGCAGATTACGTTTCACCCAAGCCTTACCAGTGAGCTGAATTAAACTACTGCAAGAAGAAGAAAATCAAATATCCATGAGAGACTAGATACTGAATTTCATCGGCATAATTTAAAAATCACAAGGCGCATGAAATGTAAATGAGAATACTGCAAGTTGAATTGGACATGGAGTGGGGAGAGATTCAACAAATCAAGTGTTTAATAAGGTTGGTGCTGACAGTGAGAAATACATTACTCTACTCTCTAGAATTGAGTATTTTGAAAAGTCTGTTTCTGTTATATGAATGATTATCTAATGTAATTGATATTGCAGCCTACAGAGTTTTGGACAGTGTCACATAATGTATATTGGTGGTCTTGAATGCGGCACATTTGAACTGAAACAAAAAACAATTACTATGTTATACACATAACGTTGCACCTGTATTATGCATTATTAACCAATAATTCAATGGGTCACCTTTCCTAGCTATAAATAGTCCGCCACTGATTATGCTTTTTTTTTGTTATAACTGCAGCATCTGTCTCTCAAACAAGATTTGTTAAACCTGCTTTTCTTTGGAAACTTCCTTTTAAATAATTTAATAGCAGATTCAAGGCCTTATCTCCATGATTTAGTGTATCGAGTCCTAAATGAAACTTTAGATTGAGGTTACGCTTTGAAAATGAGTTAGAGGTAATATTAATGTAACCTGTTACTGACACAGTGTGGGGGCTATGTCATTGTTAATCATGTAACTGCAGGTAAAACACAGTCAATAAACTGATTATACTAAATCAACCAAGACTTGTCGGTGAAAATGGTTTTGCTTTTATGTTTCTAATCAGCTAATATATTGCCTTCATCTCTCATAGGGACCAAATAAGCAGCCAATACGATTTTCTAAATGTGAGCCTGTGTTGAGAGAAGTGGTTATAATAAGCAGCATGATAATGATTGCTGGTAAAATAATAGTCACGACTGTGGTCGGAAACTAAAGGGAGTCATGGAGGATAATGATAGAAGTGTAGGCTGTAATTTGGGAATGACTCACACTGCTGTTGTCAGAAGTAGTTTGGGATGGTCTCTATTGAAAGCACTGAATGCAGCAAAAGGGGTTACACAGAGAACCATTGTTTACCTTCACAGGCTGCTGCTGTCAAATTAAAATAAAGAAAACAAAAGCAGGTGAGCTATAAGCCTCATTAATGCAGCAGCATAGCCGGTTCACTGGCAGCTTGTTCCATAAATGGCTGAGGACTGCAGACAAAAGGCTTAAGCACCTCACTCATTTAAACACTAATGAAATGACCTGTCTCAACCTTGCTCCACAAAAGCCTAAAATTAGAGGCAAAATAAATAAATCAGGGATAAGAGGCAGCGGTAACTGTGCAGCTTTGAGGAAGCTGGAAGGATTACGGTACCACCAGGACTTTGGGTAATACACAGAAAGGGAAATGGGTAAAACATTCACACGAAAACCAAACTGCTAAACTAGAGAAAATGGCAGCAGCTGCAACACATTTCGAGCAAGGTTTCATGCTGCGAGGAGGGACAAGGGGCTGTAGTTAAAAAGGTAATGTACTTCTGTTATTAAGAGGCATTCTAAAACACCATAACAATAAGCTTTACTAAATCCAAAGTTGGTAGATCTGTTGATTCTATTCATGTTGTATTCAAGTTGAACATAGTATTTGGCAAATACTGAGAGGGGATAAAAGGTATGCAGTTAACAATATAAATCAATCCAAAAACACCCCAACAACAAACCCTTTAACAGCCAAACTGCTAATTCCATCCTTTGACACAGTTTAGAGAAAAAACACATAAGCTGCACGAATACATTTATATATTTTCACAGCTTTTTTTCTAGGATCCTTTCCATTTATGACTGACAACATAATAAGTATTCTCAGACACTCCAAAATGCTTCTACCATTTAAATATAAATAGTTTCCTGGACTAGAGATGCCGTTGCGCTGCATGATGAATTGCGCTGAGGCCAGGGAAACATTAACAGGCGCTGTGAGAAGGGTCCCTCCATCTCAAAATGCCAATTTTGTAAAGCTGGTACTGTACTGAGCTGCATGGTGCATCATGGGAGTGTTATTATCAGCTCAGGTAGCTCCCTCCTTGATTTTGCATAGAGGCAAAAGAATGCAGATGGAGCCATTTATAGCCGGAAAGATACTGGGACACACAAGCCAGGAACACTATAGCAGCCACACTGTGTTGTCGTAAGGAAACACAGTGCCTCCAAGTGGACTGTGCCCGCCACTGCAGTGTAACATTAAACCTGCCAGGAGCTTAATATCTTATTCAATCTTTCATGCCAACAAGGAACAAACACAGCGAGAGTTTTGCTTACATAAATGCTATAAACACTAGTTGCGTTCTTCTTTAAGAGGATTCAACTGTACTTTTTTTCTCACAGCCATGATTACATGCCTTTCATTTTGAATAACCCTAGCATCTCATTCAGAGCAGCAGGCTTATGCATTCACAAGACTAAAAGAAAAGCTATCAGCAAACTCCTGGCCTTTCATTCAACTCCTAACAGACTGTCACTGTCCTTACAGACCACATGGATTATGCAGCATAAATCTGAAAGAATCACAAATTAAAAAATTGGACACAGACACTGCTTTGTGACAAGATTATGGCCACGTTTACACGGAAACGAAACGGAAAACGAACCTTAGTCGATATCAAAAAAGTCTGCCGTCCACACGGAATCGGCTCAAGAAACGTGTCTGTCTGTAAGTGGCGCTGTACTTCCGCCACAAAATACACCAAAAGCAGCGAATAAGACCTCCCGAGCATGGTTGCCATGGTTGCCTGGTTGCCCTTCTGTTTATTCTCCATGGTGGATTTAGCAACATGTAGTTCATGTAGTTCTCCATGTCCAACATCTGTAGCATGGTCAGTAGCATCTGGAGCACGAAAGCAACCCTGTGACCCGCCATTGTTGCTGTTGGCGAAACACATCAGCAATGACGCGGGTGACGCAGGGGTGAGCAGCAGAGGTGGGGAGAGGCGGGGCTATGGCGTCATCGTTATCAGGAAATGATGGTATAGGACGTACACACGGAGCAATTTGGCCCCCTAGAGCGTTTCGTCCGAAGATCTACCCACCTTGGGAGCCGTTATCTTTTGAAGGCTCCGTTTCCGCGGTTCCGTTACGGCCTCGTGTGGGCGAACCGTCCTTACGATAGAGAACTGTAGCGGATACAACCCGTTTCGTCTCCGTGTAAACATGGCATATATTTGTGGTTTTCCAAGAAACTATTTACTATTTCCAGTGAACAATGGCAGAAGGAGTAAGAGAGAGAGAGAGACAGATGGGAAGAAAATAGGATGAAAAGGGTGGAATAGAGAGCTCAGTGCATCTAATTACAGTAAGTGGGCTCATTTCCTCTAATCAAATAGCCCAGTTAAATATCTCAAAGGCAGATTCCCCATAGAGCCGATCTTCACACATCAGCTATCAGTCACTGAATCTCACCCTATTCTTCTTTATTCATATTGTTCCTCTTTAGAAAGGTTTCACACAAGCCCCAAAGCTGAAATCATTTATGTATCTACAGATTTGTAGCAGTGCTGGGTTTTGTTGCATTGGCCTAGAGCGGCAAGATGGCTGCTACTGATTATAGTCACAGGGGACACACATCATCTAGTTAAATACAAACTAGCAGCCCTGTGGCCTTTTCATTCTGCAGAATATCCCAGCATTGGATTTTGACTTCAAATATTTAAATCCCAAACTCTTTGCACAGTTATTTTAATTGCAAAATACAGGATATTATATTATAAGTATAATAATGTTGCCGTAGTAAATCCTGCAAAGCCATGCAAAGATCATCTTGTACTTCTGAACTGTTTTGTGGTACATTCAGAAGAAGATACTTTGACTAGCACTGATTAAAATTCTCCAATCTATATCTGATTATTCTCACAATATTATCAAAAGATGTAAGCACTGCTATCAAGTTACGTTGTACTTGGGAAGCACAATATTTGATTAAACGTAGGATTGGATAAAAGAACATACTTATAAACAAATAAAGGACTCTCAAGTCACATGACAAGTCTACCACATGACAGCACCAATGCACACACACACACACACACACACACACACACACACACACACACACACACACACACACACACACACACACACACACACACACACACACACACACACACACACACACACACACACACACACACACACACACACACACACACACACACACACACCTCTTGTCCTTTTCTTATTGTTTTGATAACTTTGCCAAATTACCATTACAAATACCACTATTGTGAGATAAACAAGTTAAATGTTCAGTGGCTCAGAGTTTTCGTCTCCATCACATGGTATAACAGTAAACACATAAAGCGTATAATATTATTTCTAGTCCAGCTCATTTTAAGCTCTTTGCGCATTCCTGCGATCAGGTGCCGGGGTACAGGAGTACAGAGAGCCAAAGAGAAGGCCAGCAATGCTATTACCACACAGTCGGTGGCCGGGTCAGCATTCCTCTAAGGGAGAGAGAAGCCTTGGCAGGAAAAATGCAGTGAGAGCTGGCAGAAACCTCGAGACACTTTTGCTTTCCTTTTCAGCCTTTGTTCTGCTCGTTTAATCCCTAATTATAAAAGGAAGGAGGAATCTTTAAAAAGTGGAACTGATTAATGGACTAAACAATGTATAGTGTGTGTGTGTGTGTGTGTGTGTGTGTGTGTGTGTGTGTGTGTGTGTTCTGCTAAAGGTTCCTGAAGTTGTAATCAGGTACAGTATATGTACTTGGTAGTAGCCTAAAAGTGTATTAGCTGAACAAAGTCGAACCCCTATAAAAAGGGAAATTACACTTAATGACATCAGAAAACACACCTGCATTATTGTAAACCAACACTTCGATAGACTAACTCTTACAAAAATCGTAACTTTTTTAATCACCGACCAAAGAGATGAAAGTTGAAATTTCATAATACTGAATATTTGTATGTTTTAATGTAAAACAAATTAGTATAATTTCATATTAAATAGGATCAAAATGAAACTAAGGGGCCTGCAAACATAAGCTTCCTCACACCCTGATTGAGGATAATCTAAAGTGTGCTCCTGAAGCTTACATTAGGTACATAATTATGTTTGTATGTAATGTTTGCTGCAGGCCTATATTTTTGAATTACTTGAGATTGCCTTCTGATGCTGGTACTCATGTACTGCTATCAAGATGTCATAAAAACTAAAGTCATACCCTTTACCTTTCTTTCAACCCTCTCACTCTTGGAAATGAACCCACTTCTCACTCACACTAGCACATTCTACTACGCCAACTAGCAATCAGGCAAAGCTGCAGTAGCTTTAAGTGCTGCTGAAGTTTTTAGCCTTATTGACCTCATTATCGCTAAAGGCTTTTGGCTGTTCTCCTCCCCTTTCCCTTTCTGTCTGAGATGTGCCACAGAGCGATGTGCCACTTCACATTAAGAGAGGAGTGGAGAACATTGCATGCGTGGCAGCTGCTTCAACAGGAGTGCTTACTTCCTTATCAGTTTAAATATGAATAATTATGAAATTATACAACAACAAAAATGTCACACCTGGAACTGTCATTTGATTGACTTTCAATTAGTCAATCAACTAAATATTTCTTACTGAGAAGGTTGTTAATCTGACATATTTCATATTGAGTGAGTTATAATATTAAGTAGATATGAGAAGTTTTTGATTAATTCTCAAATGTTCTTGATTAAAAGTTAATTTGATATGATTTTTTAAACCCCCGACAACAGTGGGAAGGGATTAAACTGAAGGCAAATGTTTTTAATAAGAATCGTTTTTTAGGACTGACATATTAAAGGTGCTTTGAGCTGCTGGGAAATGATATGACTATATTGTGAACAAATGTTTTAGAAATATATATTTTACAGATTGAAAATGACTCAACAGGCCATCTTTCCACCCTGAACCTTGCAGGATAATACCGACAGAGTCGACAGGTTTATTCTAATTTGTGTCATGAAATGTAAACTAAAAATAGTTTAATTTTAACGCCCACTGAGCAACTCATGCTTCACACATCCATGCACTCACCCCGCTCAACCCCTCCCTATCTCCCACAAAGGCTCAGACTTAAAAAAAAATTCTAAATTATTCAGTGGGTGAAGCAATGCTGAGACCTTGGGGTGAAGTTACACATTAACAACATTAAAAGGCAAAGCTGGAAACTGGGACTCACCATGCTGTTGAGGTCTGAATCATCATAGCTGTCACATGGATGTGTCCCCGGCCCCCCAAGTGGCTCGAGACCATCCTCATCCCACATGTAGGTTCCACCAGAGCTGTTGGAGGGCGACATCTCCACAGACGAAGCCTGAAGGACGTCAGCCGGCTCTGAAGACAAGCCCAGCGGTCCCTGAGAGTCCTGCATAGGGCTCTCTTCTTTATGTCCTGCAGAAGATAAATAAACGCATGTCTGAGAAACGGACAAAAATGTAACAAACATTAAATGAAATTACGAAAATATCTTACCTGCCAGATCCATAGTGTCCCAGTCAAGGCTCTCATTGAGAAAGCTGTGTAAGCGGGTTTGAGTAGTGCTGTCAGTTCTTCTGTTGTCAGGCAGGTCCCCATCACTGAACCCATCTCCCAGACAGTCAAAGTCATCAAGAAAATCTTCACTGGTGTCGCCTCTGTCTAGAGAGGAGGCCGAGGATAAGGACATGTCCTCCAAAGTCTCACCTGCTGTCTGGCCAGAGATCTTAAGCACACTTTTTCCTCCTTTTCCTCCTCCGGAGCTTCCATCACTGTCACTGGGAGAGACTGCTTTTGCAGTCTCACTAGTCCGCTCAATGTCTATTGCTATCCCTAATAGCCCTGCAAATTCAGGGGCAGTTGAAGGTCTGATATCCCCCTTGACCCTACATGGAAAAAGTGGCTTTTGCTGCTTGGTCTGCCCAGATCGAGTCGGCCTGTAGCCCAAAGACAAACCACTGCTTCCCAATGACTTGTTGAGCACACAGCTGGGGAGCAGAGGCTTTCTCAGAGGACTAGGAGTAGTGGGCGCTGGAGGGATTGAGAGAGTGGGGAGAGAAGAGGCAGCTGAAGGTGGTCTACTGTACTGAAGTCCTCCACCTAGACCTCCTGAACCTCCAAGGCCGCTATTCAGGCCTCCGAGTCCTAAACCCACTCTTCCATTGCTCAGCTGAGGGGGTTTGAGAAAACTACTGCGAGGAGGCCGGAGCTGAGTGTTTGTCAGAGGCTTGGCTAGCTCTACAGCCCGGTTGAAGGAGAAGGACCGCGTCATAGGCTGGCTGGTGGGTGAGGGAATCTGCTTGAAGTGAGTGAAGCTGTTTGAGCGCACCATGTTGTCAAGTGCCAAGGTCTTCAGGCTGTCACTTGACTGGGACAGGCTGTCTTGAGAGCTGCTTCTGGGAGAGCTGGAGCCTGCTCTCGTCCGCACAAGTCGGGATTCTGACCCCGTTCGAACTGGACTGCTGAAGCCATTATGGGCTGCAATTTTAGGACCTCCGTTCAGTGGGCTTTGGTCTAGCTTGGTCACTATTTTGGGACTCATCTTCAAAGATTGCTTGGGGATGGCCTTGGGACTGGAGACAGCCACCGTCAAAACACCTGACCTCCGCATCTTGGGCGTCGATGGAGAGCCATTTCTCACCTCCTTTACCAGAGGGGGGAGCAGTGTCTGAGCCTTTTCTTCAACTCCATCCTCAGGGCTGGTGGGGCTCGTCCCCTCGTCTCTCTTCCATTTGAAGGAAAATGAAGAGGCTCGGATTACGCCATTCGGCCGTGTTCCTGAGGGAGTGGTCTTTCCATCCTGAGTGGGGGTGGTCGGGTGTGTAGAACCATTGGACAAGGGGCTGGCAGCACCAGTCGAGGAGCGTCCACCGAACTTAGGCAGCCTGGATACCATGGCGGACCTGATGTGTGATTTTTCTTCCATTAGATGCCAAAAAAGGCATGGAGGGACATGGAAACACACAACTGGGGAAAGAATACACAAATAGATGATTAGATTTCAGTGTGCATAATTTGACTTAGAATGTACAGTAGTTGAAAATCCTACAAAGCAAACACAGTCAGACACACAACAGACGCACACACACACTATATGCCGTGACCATATGCCCTGATAAATAGTAACAACACTAAAGGTAGTTCTGACCACCTGCTGTCCCGGACTAGTTGCCTGTCTGACTGTGAGGAGCATTAGGGATTAAACCAGCAGCTTACAGGATGACTTGAGGCTTTGTCACGGTAAGTCTGGCTTTATACTTTCACGTGGTCATGTGAGAGACATAAAGGCTAAATTAATCTGACTTTACGCAATCCGTACACAGCCACAAATTTCAATCACACATGGAAAATCACATGTCTCTACTTTAAACCATGCATAAGGTACTCTTGACTCTATTCAAAGCAGGAAACAAACATGTATGAACAAATCCATAGCAGGAACCAGAGTATTGTGTTTATTATTATTGAATCTCCCAAAAGGTATGGGTATATTAAGACAGTTAATAGAATAATGATAACTTTGTTTTTTCTTTTCAGGTTTTGGAGGATATGGCGCCGAGATGCCTGGCCAACAGAAGAATGGGCAAACGGATATACACCGCCTGGGGGACAAGGGGAAACCAGTGTTGGGAAGGTAGCCAGCACACTTTGAATAGTGAATGCAGGATGTACAGCATAAGCCAATGGAGGGAGAACACAGGGCCGTTTCCTGCTACTCGTTAAATTCATCCGTTTCCAATCAGCCATGCGACAAGTGTACATGTGTTGGTGGTGCACCTGCGTGTTGCATCCATCTGGCTAGTGCTGGAAAATTATGAATCGGAAAGTTACTGAAATCCAGATGGCTGGAGCGGTTAACAGAAAGTGATCCATCTGCATGAGGGAGCAAAGCAGCGACTCAAAAACTGTCTGCAGACGGTTGCCCCAGATAGAAAGTAAATGTATTTTTTAGAAATGCAGGCTGTTTTGTTGATCAACAGTAGATCAATCCCCCTTTTGAGTAGTTCCTTTGACAAACTGGCACAAAGACACAAAGGCAGATACTGGGGCAATAATCCACTCAACTTCTGAATTAGTGGGGGAGGGGCGTTGTGTGAAAATGTGGGACTCGTGTTCAGGAGAAAAAAAACGTCCACATACCCTGCTGCCCCACATTCCCATGCGCAGACACACGCGTCTACAATCAAAGAGACACACTCATAAGTGCTACAGAAGTCAGGCTATGCCACCATCCTAATCTGCTTCATAAACACACTTCGGCACAAAAACGAAAACACAAAGTTGCACGCAAAATCAGGTCAGCAATTGCAAGTGGGGCAACCAAAGCCTCTTTGCCCCGGGGTGGGGGTGGTTGTGTGTGTCGATGTGTGTTTAATGGGTAGCAATTCGATTAGAGGTCTCGCCTGTATGAATGGCCCAGAACCTCTTAAGTTTCATTCACATCCAGCCTGTCAGATCACCATAATAAACAGCAAATCCTCCACGCAGCTGTGGCAAATGTTTTCTCATCTGGGTCATCTCACTTGTCACCCAGACATTGGAAGAAACCCGTTGGCAGTGCGGGAGTTTCCTTTGATGTTTGAAGTCATTGTAAAGAAATTTCCCATCCACAGTTTATATGCTTGTTAGATTATAGTTTAGCTGTAATTATTTGGGTGTTTAGTAAATAAGCAGGTAGAATAGTCTAATGTTAAGGTCTCACATTTGTATTTACAGCAACAACAACACAGTGGCCTACTAATGTCACATTATCAAAGCCCTGCTATAAGGCAATTGTATGTACGTGACCATGATTTACGAGAGTTTTGGTACCAATGACGTTCAAGTTACAGTACATTGCTGATTATCTAAGGCATTTTATTACAAAATAATATATTTGCAAACTGTATAGCCTAACTGGATGGTCCTCACTTACTATGCGTAGGATGCAGCATGGGTTTTTATTAATGTATAAAGCCATTTTAGGTAAGCTTCCACTCTACTTATGTGCCAGATTTGCTCCAGTTTGTGACTCTTACAACCTCAGATCCAGTGCCTGGATACGGTTCCAGGTTCCTGCTGTGCGGACTGAGGCTGGGAAAAGGAGTCTCTTTTATTATGGTCCTTGGTCTTGGAATGACCTTCAATCACGCCTCAAACTGACGGCACTTGTCTCTATAGCCTGTTTTAAATTGAAGTTGTCAGAAGTCCTTACCACCAGCTGCTCTTGCAGTAATAAGTAGTGCCTTTCTTACTGTCCTAATGTGCACACTGTAGTGACCGCTTTTTTTGTCTTTTGTTTTCTTAGTTATGTTCTCTGTATTTTATATGTTTGTGTTATGTGTTATGGGTAACGTTGCTGCCTTCTTGGCCAGGTCAGCATTGTAAATGAGATTTTATCTCAATGCTTTTTATCTGGTTAAATAAAGGTTAAATAAAAAAAATAAAATATAAAGCTCCCCTGCTTGTTTTTTCATTCATTTTGAAAGAGTTTTTAGTTTTGCACATGCACATAAATATAAACGTTGCTACTACATATCAGTTTCTTTGAACACTCTAGGACATATTTATCACGTATTATAAAAGTGGAATTGTGTAGGCTGCCAAGATTTCCAAAGCAAAAGTCCCAATAGATGGCCCACTAGAGAAAATAAATAACTGAGTGTTCAAGGCCCTTTTTAATTACATTTCTCCTGGATTAATTATTTAATTATAATGAGCAATAGATTCAAAGCCTCGGGCAGATCAAGGATGTTACTGCTGTCACAGTTGGACCATGAACAAAGTGGCAAGGCAGCAGGACAGACAGAAACATACTGAAGCGGTTTTCACTCCCAACTCAAAACAATCAACAAAATAAAACAAAAAGCACTCATGGACTGCAACTCAACAAACTATAAAAGTTCCCTTTTTATTCTAATGTATGTAATGTCAACCGCATCAAACTGCGGCATCAATTATCTGGTAATGTACAGGTTTTATATAGGCTGATATTTCACATATGCGTCCATTTATGAATCATTAACGCAGCAATACTGTGGCAGCCTTGGTGGTAATGAATATGGATGTTGGCAGCATCTCTTCTGTCGAATGGAGGCCTCAGTATGGGTGCGCTGGCATGGAGCGAGAAATGTGGTTTTTGGCCGCTGTTGCATCCCATGTGTCACAGACTTGACAACTCTCTTTCATCCCCTCCATTTACTGTCATTTCCACTTGTGCTCGCCAACAAGTATATGAGATTAGACAACAACAACAAAAACATACTAACTTTAAATGAATTTGCTGATAAGTTTGAGAGAAGAGAAAATAGATTCTATACAAAATATAAGTTGGGTTTGATCAGTAAAGCTAACAATAATAACATTACTGTTTTTTATTAAACGCAATGTATCACATTAAAGCAGACTAATGAACAGCTATTGTACTATAACATCATCAAATATGATACATATTACCGTAAACTGTATATATGTGTATAGATACATATACATTAGTATTAATGGGTTGGGACTTTGTGTTGGATATAAATAAATAAAATAATGTCTGCAATAAATTACTTGTGCCAGTGGCAGAGCTCTGATAATGAGCCTATTAGCTCCACTGCTGGTGCTGTTCAATAACATGTGAAGGAACAGGTGATTAATATTGTACTTTTTATTTGAGTGTATAAATGTATTGTAAAAGGGCTGTTGTTTACTGTAATCAAAGTGAAATATATGAAGCAGGTCATAATGAGGCTGTACAACAAACTACAATTTTAATCAGTACATTTTCACTGAGAGCAATGCTTTCTTTTCCAGGATCCAGCTGCTGCCACCCAAACACATTTACACCTGAAAGCTTTCCACTCTGCCCAGTACAACCACAATCATGTTAATGAGCAAGACCAAAATGTGTCCAGTTGGTCGTTAGCATGTCCCAGCTAGTGATGGATTCCATTCTCACAAAGCATTCATACTGTATATAGCTATTTTTTCTCATTTACACAATATATTTATATATATTTACAGCTGCATATTTGTTTTTCATAGGCGAACTCCTGGACTTTAAGTGTGTGTGTGTGTGTGTGTGTGTGTGTGTGTGTGTGTGTGTGTGTGTGTGTGTGTGTGTGTGTGTGTGTGTGTGTGTTAACTCTTGGAGCTCATTTACAGCTCTAAGTTTCGATTGAGTCCAGGCACTCTGACCCTAAATATTAATAACCAGTAACATCAACGCTTGTAACGTTTTGCGCCCTATAGCCAGCCCAAAATAAATGCATGATGGGCATTTGCACAGGACAGGTGAAGAGAAGCAGCCATATTACATTGTTTATTTATTAATAAGGCCAGAGTCTCTGTCAGCTCAATATCAATACAAATCAGGTACTAATTAGATTATGTAGGCAAAAATAAATACTAAACTTCACAAACCTTTTTAACATAAAAGCAAACAGGGTGTAAACATGGCTGTTATTGACTTTTAGGAAGAAATTGTGAAAATGATTTAGCCCTCCATCTTTAATGATTTTTTTACACTGCTGAAAGATTGGTAGGCTTACTTTTATGACATTGTGAGAACCCTTGCTATTCAAATATTTAAAAAAGATTGCTGGTAGAAGGCCAAGTGAGAGATAACTTGTTTACATGTAGATAAACTGTATGGAGGCTTAGACACTACTTCCTGCAAAACAACCTTCTTGAGATAAAAGTTAATCAACTCCTATGCTCCAACTCCAGCTTTCCAAATCACTGATCACTGGAGCACACGGAAAATAAATCATATTCTAATATCATGATATGAAATCCTGAGATTAACTTTAGCAAAGCAAGGGCCAACTTTAGAAAGTAGACCCAAAAAAGTAAAATAATGAATGACTTTGAGAGCGAATGTTGAAGGAGACTTGCCTGGGAATGGGACTGGATAGTGAGAGATGGAGCTGTCTGCCACTGACCAATGACTACATGATGATGCAGGAATTCTAATTATCAGACAACTCATTTAGTCTGACAGAATGATTCACAGCCAGTGGAAATATGTGTGTCCATGGTGAAACTCAGTAGCACGCAAGCACGCACGCACGCACGAACGAACGAACGAACGCACGCACACATGCACGCACACACAAACGCACGCACGAACGCACAGACAGACACACGCACACACACTCACACGCACACACACTACAGCTACTATATTGGAAGATATGTTTGCTTGTGTGTATAAAAGGTAGACAACTAGCAAGTTTTCTTTTTTAAATGTTAAAATAATTAAACATTTGAATTATTCTATGTTTTCAAATTGCAAAAAAACGCAAATACATTGTTCTGTGTCCTTGAGACAGTTTATACATTTGCTGTGAAACCCTTGTATGTCTCTCCTTTTATTTTATTTTATCTCTACTGTTTTCTACTTAATAAAGGCATTAAATACCTAAATATAGTTGATTTAATGTTTAGCTTGTAAACATTACACATGACAGTCTGAAAGCAAGGGCTGCTGTAAATATTTCTTTCATATTTCACTCAAGAGTTTTCCAATTTGCAAGTTTATTGTGACACAAACCACATTATAGTAGATTGCCTGTGGGAAATGTAGATACATAAATAGCTTAAAAGTTTGGTATGCATGGATACTTTCATAAACTTTTAGAAAACAACACCATGTGCATTGTAATGACTGACTCACTATAACATAAGATATGTAGATATTACAAACTCTCTGTAAATAGTATTTCTTCAGATTTGTCAAAAAATAGACTGTACTTGATTTGCATTAAAACACACACATAGGAATTAATGTTTTGAATAGTGAGATAATCAGTTATTATCAGTGTTTATCAGCCCATGGCAACTCCATTATGTTAATTTTGAAAACACGGTTGTAGCACCAGCAGTGATAAATAACAAAAGCCTGGAGCTGTATTTTCCTTTATTTCTCTTTAAAGGGTTTCAGATTGTACAATATTTCATTTGTGCTCTGTTGTTATTTTACATTCATATGAGGTCACATAATAAAAATGGCATTCAGAAGAACCTTCTGCTGCCCGAACATTGTTTAAAAAACAAAAACATGTTTCTCATGCCGAAGTGAAGTCAACTAGAGTCAGCTATTTTGGTGGTATTGTAGATTTTGTAGATTTAAAACAAGCTCAATCTGCTAACAACATAGTTCTTCTTTTCTTCAATACACTTGCTTTTGTTTTTTTTTCTCTTCTCTCTGCCCAAATATATTCCACACTTCAGTACCCTGACAGAGGATCAGAAATTGGCATAATTTTTGACAACATCCCTTCAGACAAAATCTGTGGTAGTGATAACGCGTCAGTCAAACATTTAAAAATGTCAACACATCGATACGAGGCACGGCGTCGGTGGAGGTCTGTTTGTGCCAGAGGGAGAATAATAGAGAGAATTTCAGGGATGGATTTTTCTGCCAGAGACATATCAAACTTTCTTTTGAAACTAATCCTTGGCCTGAACATCTGAAGTAATTAGTATGACACGAGACAGAGAGTGTGGCTAGACTACCATTCTTCACCTTTTCTTTCTGTCATGGCCCAGTCTGTTATTCAATATAAACTGCAGGCATATTTATTTGCATTGTGAAACTGGTTTGCTTGCCACGGTCAAATGATTGAATTGGAAAATAATGGGTTTTGTTTGTCTTGTGTTTACAGATCTATATGTTACTTAAATATATATTTACAAATGGAAACAAATACGAGAGAAATATCAAAAACGACTTAGTGTCAATCAAGGACCACCACGCATTCCTTTAATCTCTTTCGCTTTATTACTTCGAAACCGATGACCAAAATATTGTATTTGGTTTGTCCTTGCCTTCCGGAAAAGCATTATATTGAATACATACTTCCACTTTTGAAAATCAACTGTCATAAATCTTCCTCATTGTTAAGATCAGGCAGGATGAAGACTTCTCATTAGCCTTTAGATTAGATTTGTTAAAAGCCTTTCACTTTTCATATTCGCTTTCCTCTGCACAATGACCATTTATCTCCCATTAGTTGATGAAATCGTCATCCTCACATCCTTTTATCTCCCTCCAAAGTTATTTTTCCTGCTTTGAGCTGTGTTTCATATTTTTCTTTGTTTCCAAAATATGGAGAGTATCATTCTTCTTCTTCTTTTCTTTGAGGACCTTTGTGCTGCAAACCTTTGTTTGCTTTCTTTTTAAAGAATAATAGGCATCTTTTTTTAAGCTCTTTCCATTTTTCATATGCTTTGAGCTTTACCTCAAGTTGTTGCATGGTTCTGTCATCTTTGTGATTTTCTCACCTCTGTCAAACATGTCTGAATGAAAAAATATATATATTTTACTATCTCAGTTTCTTGATCCCATTTTCTCCTGGATTATTCCATGTCTGCCAGACGATGTTTAAGGGCCTCCACCTCCCTCATGGATATGGCCGTCTTTCTTTCTCTAACCTGGCCCAGTCCTCTTTGTGGTGCTCCATCTGTTTGTGCAGAGACTGTGTCTGTCTCTCCTGTCCCTCTAGCCTGGTGACAAACACTTTGCCTACAGTCCTTGAGCTTCCTGCCAAACATAAAGGCACTCAAACACCTCAGCCTTGTCCTCCAAGTGTGACTGGTTGATTCAGTAATTCAATATTTCTGGGTTTGCTACAGTGGTGTGTCTAATAGCAGGTCGTCGTCATGTTTTTATCATCAAAATATTGTGATATTTGATTTTCTCCATATTGCCCAGCTCTAATTCAAAAGCATTATATTTTTTTTGTATTTGTGGTTATATCAGTGTAATTGTGACAGGGATTTTTTACCTTTGGAGGAAATCCCAATTTCACTGAACATGTCTACATGTATTTTATTACAGAAGTGGTGGAATGGTTTAGCCAAACTCAAGGCTTTCCCTTTAAACACAGATACAAATCAGTAAACGTTCATGGAAAATCATGCATGACATCAACATTGGAATGGAAAGATGGAAATATCTGACGCGGTGTGAACATGTGCACAGAGATTAAACTCATACAGTATCAACCCCATTATCTAACGTATCAACAAACAGGTTTATTTCCCAAAATGTGCTCTTTAAAGATTCACACTGCCCAGTATCACCCAATCATATACGACCAGGATGTTATGGCACTATTCAAGTTTTCTTACAGTAAGACTCTCCAATGGTTCTATATCAACTTGACTACATTACAAAACTGAAATGTTCATTGCAGTATGAATAATCTGTCAATAATTGAGTTTTATTTTAAGTTATATATCCATGATTTCCAACATGTTTTCACCCGCTTCACCTCTTTGATGGCAGGATGGTAAACCTCAGTGTTATAGTTGCTGAAGATCAAAGGTATACATTTCATAGTGGCTGCTTCTGCACTTACAGAAATGACATTTTGGAGGATTTAGCTATCTGTATTCTGATAAATTCACTTTGTAGATTATTTAGAGAACGCAAATGATATATGATTGAAAATAAATATGATCTTAAAATATTCCCTGGTGAACCAGTGAATGGTGTTGTTGTGCAGAGCTGCTGTTACTATTCGTCGAACAAATAAACATTGCATATGGTCTGGGGGGTCTTTGTATATTCAAAGAAACAAACAGACACAAAGCTCATCCTGATGCTCATAAGCATGATAATAAGCAATGCACATGAGGCAAAATCCCCCACAGATCACGTATTACAAGAAAACATTCCAGTGTGAAGTTTTATTATTCACAGTCGGCTGCTGAGCGTTTATGCCGGGGAACTTTCTGACCCAGGGTCAGACTTGTCCCAGCTGGCTTTAACTTCGTCACTGCGACTGCTCGCTGACCTTACACAGGCTGTCTATCAAATTATAATATAATAAATAAATACAGCATAGTTGAATAACCCTGCTTTGTCTGTCTGCCTGTCTGTCTGTCTGTCTGTCTGTCTGTCTGTCTGTCTGTCTGTCTGTCTGTATGTCTGTCTGTCTGTCTGTCTGTCTATCCGAGGTACACAGTTAACATTTCCAATATGATCTTTTACTAATAAATTCACTTTTTTAAGAGTATTAAGCATACAACAAGAACCTCCTTTGAGGCTTACATTGATTATCGACTTTCTGCAAACACACTACTACACTACCCTATTGCAGAGACATACAACTTGAGAAATGTTATCCATCACTGTGAAATATGTGTAGCTTGTGTTCTTCAAATTACCAGTGTGTAGTAAAGCAGCCAAGCTTGTCATACACATGCTCTGCAGAAGAACATTATTTAAATGACAGAACATTATTTAGAATTCAAGACCATGAAACTGTTGTTCTTCTTAATCGAAAAAATTGCAATTCTTACATTATGTTGCTATTCGAATCAGCACACTAATGTGTTGCTTAATGTCACACAAATGCATATTTTAATTAAATATTTTTAATATTAATACACGCACTTCTGCCAAGCAATCTTTGTTTATCAACAAAAACGATTTTGCTGTCAAGATGGTACACTAATTAGAAAGGTTTAAACAAGGTTTCTATATTGGAACCACAGTATCTGTTGTATAATAATTTACGTAATTGATTGTTTTGTTTTCAGGGGAACATGATTGCATTGAACTGTGTAATTACCTTGTAAAACTCAGAAATTGGAATAATACACAGAGCAATCTCTCAAAGTGACCACCAATGGCTAAATGAAGCTGGATTTCCAAGTGAATGCCACATACACAGCCTGGCAGCATCCTGTTTTTTCCTTTTTTTATGTATTTGAGAGTGAACTGCAGAGGTCGTAGACTACTCAGACCCCTGAGGACAGCTGCTCCGTGTGAGTTCAGGTGGCAAACAAAGCCTGGAGCAACCACAGCGCTCCAGCTCTGCGTCACCGGTTTAAAGATTTCTTAAATTCCCCATGCTTTTTGACCAGGAGGTTAAGAATATCTGATGCAGTTTACTGACTGAGGCTAAATGTTAAATATTCCCCGGTTGTCGCTGATACTCACAAACTGTCCTCCAAACACAGTACACGTTTTGTTGCAGGCACAGTCAATATCCATCCATGTTTTTTGGAGTTAGACTTCAGCTGTTTACTCAGATTCAGTGTGCTTGCGTCCTGGCAAACAGCTCAATACAAACAACAAGAACAAATATGTGTAGTTGTATCAGATATTCTGTTTGGACAGCACAGTATGAATGTGGCTTAACACCCTCAAACGTGCAAAGAACTGCCTGTCTGTCCACTAAAAGTGACACCTAATCTGCCAAGCTGCCAATGTAGCTGGGGAAGGGTGATGGTGGAGACAGACAGGGAAAAGCATATTGGGTAAGCTCCACATCTGACCTTCACCACACAGACCTGTGGAGAATCGATGGCATTGATCAAAGAATCGTTGTACAGACCAAAAAGTATAGGAAGAATAAAAAACCAGACCAATATGCTGCTAGGCTGACAAAAAGCATAGCTGATTTATTTCTTTATAGGTTGCTTTTTCAAAGATAGATAGAGTGGGGATGAGGCATTCCTGTTAATCAAGTACTCTTTAAATTAAGTGGAGCACTTACTCGTAAAATCCGTTGGTCTGCTTTGCTATCGGAAGAAAGCCATGGTTGCTTACGTTTGTGCATTTTTTGTGCCAATTGCTACAGTAGGTTCATTACATGCTCCCTTACATCTCAATCGTATTCCCACCTTTAAGCGTTTTGTGACTAATGAACAATTACCTTAAAAATCACATCTCTTTGATGCTGCATATTTTGTCATCAAAACCTTTTCTTCAGGAAGATATTTCACTGCATCAACACAGAGTACCTGATTCCATGCAAGGCAAATGAGAGCTCTGAAAATTAAAATTAAATGACAGCGGGGGTTTGGGGAAGGCTTGTAAAGGTAGTCGTCATTCATTTGGGGAGTAAGTGCCAAAGGATAGAGGCTTAATCCAGGAAATGTAGATCCGCAGAAATCTCAAACCTACTCCCTCAGCAATTCATTGCTCAAACTGTCTCTTCCTCATCTCCAGGCTTACTGAGATAGTGTGAAATCCCCTGCATACTGGCTGCGGATCGATTGTCCAGACTAAGCAGAAATTTGATCTATACAATTTCCTCAATAAAACAGGGCCCAGTGGCGTGACTAAAGGCATGAGAGTGCCAGTCGAAGTGTTTCAGGCAGATGGTGTGGAGGTGTAGCAGGCACAATACTCAAGGGGAGCCCTGGTGTGACGTACTCTGTTAGAATCTGGATCCAACCCTGGGGAGCAGGCAGAAGTTATGGTGTTAATTTTGGCACTCACAGATTATGGTACGGTGTTTTGTTCTCTACAAAGTATTTTCCTTCTCCGACCAATCTGATTCTCACCTTTCACTGCTTATGACCATAGGCTTATCAGAATCAGAATCAGAATACCTTTAATAGTCCCACAGAGAGGAAATGTACGTTGTTACAGCAGAAAAAAAACACAGACATCTTAATGTTACATATTTTGCATAATGTTACATGCATAAACAAGAATTAAGTTTAATATAATAAAAAAAATTATAAAATAAAAAGTTACACAATTTACAAAATACACATCCTGTAACTCTTCTTAGGATTTAGCAGCCAGGTATATATTGCACAGTTATTAATGGGATACATATGTTGTACAAATAGCACATATTGCACATAGTTGGTTGGTATTTAAAGGTCCCATGTCATGGCCATTTCTACTGATCATAATTCCATTGTTGAGGTATACTAAAATAGATTTATATTGTGCAATTTTCCAAATCTCTACGACATAACTCTTGGT
>NW_011368185.1:771100-844084 GCF_000735185.1 Notothenia coriiceps | reverse complement strand
CAATATATTATAGGTCTCAGATATATACAAAACATGTCTCTGAAGTGTTTGACTCGAAATACCAAACAGATCATACATTGTAGCATCCCATAAACCCCTCTGTTTCAGCCCTGTTTCAAAAGTGCTGATTCTCTGTCTGTTACTTTAGACACTCCCCACGCCCCTCTGAGAGATATTTGGTTAAAAAGAACACAATAGCCGCGTTCACACCGCAGTACTTTTCCCACTTTAGTTCCAATATAGTTCCGAAATGTCGCGTTCACACCAAAAAGAGCCGGAACTAAAATTAGTTCATCGGAACCTTTTTTACCCCCTTTTGGGAGAAGTAGCTGCTGCTATAGCTTCTGTAGAAGCTGCTGGGAGTCCCAGCAGCTTCTACTGAAGCNGCTACCAGCCTCCAGCCGTTGGCCTTCAACAATCTTGTCAACTCCCAGCCTAGCTGTGTTGTGCAGAGACGAGGGTGTCCAATGTTAGTGGCCAGCTGACGGCTGGGAGTTGACAAGATTGTTGAAGGCCAACGGCTGGAGGCTGGTAGCAAGCGGGCTAGCAGGCTAGGGTCCGGTACGCGCGAAAAAGCAAATAGCTAACGGAAAACTACTTGAACAAAGTAGCGATTCAGTTGGAGCCAATATTGACAGATGCTATAGATAACTAACCGATGTGTAAAGAAAAATCAGATCAAATATGTTCAAACACAAACTGAAAGTAGGATAGCGGTGGAAAAGCGGCGAACAAACCACGCCAGCGTCCTCTCCTATCAGCACTTAAGCTCAGCTCCCATTGACTCCCACATAACTCAAACCCTGCTCTCTGTCCTAAACGGCTTGTTGGAGCTCCTGACCCCCCCCCCCCCCCCTCCCTGTGAGCCCAGTGTGCTCTGATTGGTCGGGACGCGAGGCTCGTTGCTGCGAGGAGCGGACAGGTTTCCGGGTTGGCGATACAGCGAGAACAAGCAAAACTCATCCTGAGCACACACAAACACTCACAGCCGAAGTAAAAACATTAAGTGTGGCTTGATATAGTAAGAAAAAGGTTTCTAACGCTGTGAGAATGGGTCTGCGGAGAGCATTTCTCCGCCATCCCAACTCGTCTANGTTCGGCAAATCCTGTCTCTACTTATGGCCCACTATGTGTATGTCTGACAGAGTCTTTTAATCTTATAACACTATTTCAGAAAATAAAGACATTACGTTATTTTTTTGTTTTTACAAGTATGTAAGACCAAGTAATGTTTAGTTTGACTTTATAAACGTTCGGAATAATAAAATTATAACGACTAATACCCGTATGTCGAGTTTTTAGGATAGAGTTTTTTTAATCTTATCAAGGAGATCTGGTTAACATTTTTTTTTCTAACAAATATTTGTCGTTTTGTGTTAGTTTGTAAACTTTTACAGGTAATTACGTGAGTCAATGAACCAACCTTAGGAAAACGTTGCCTAATGACCGCTAGTTACGCCGTACCGTACCTCTCGTTAGTCGGACACCGTAACACTCACAAATACCTACGGTCCTACGAAGTTATCGAGCAATTAAATCTGGCTTAAGGTTCACCTAGCCCCTGGAATCGAGTATCGTAAAACAAACCAGACCAACTGTACCAGAAAAGTCGAAGAAAAGTGTTATGGGGTAGATATAATGTAAGATACGCCACAAGTCCAGTCCCTTAAACCGTCCAGTGTTAGCTCTTGTCATTACGGTACCAGTTTCATGTGGTCAAAATGACCACCAAAACCGGTGACACCCGTCCACGGTCTAAGTACGGACAACTTTTACTTAAGGATGTTAGTAGGTATCGAAAAGTCGTCTGCCTTCGTACATACAACATTCACGAATTTTTTATTAGAAACCATGTGTCGACGTAAATGAGACCCGAACTACTTTGTGGTACACCCTGGTGTGGTCGTCGACTGTACCGGGGGTTTTGGTAGCGACTGACACCCTTGAAGGACGTGTGGACCTATAAGTTGCGTTTGAACGCTAAGTAACGATGGGAGAGGTCGGGAAAGAGGTCTGAGACCGCGAACGTGAAGGTTGTACGTTTATGTGTTGGAACGAAAGCAGACTTTTTCCTGAAAACCACCTGTGACGAGGCGTTGACAGGTCACGAAGAAAGGAATCGATCTTCAGTCTGCGGAGAAGCAACAAGAAATCTCCAAGTCTTCACCGAACTGGTACCCTTATGGCGATAACCATCCGGGTAAAAAAGGGCCTGTGGACAGACCACATTGTCACTGAAAAGTATGGACCTGAGGTCGAAGTCAAGGTGGACAGAAACTTCGAGGCGGGGTTTACGTAGACCGTTGTCGCTGGAGATGAAATCGAGATGTATACAACAAAGTTCCGACGTACTCCCCCCCCCCCTCCCTGTGAGTCCAGTGTGCTCTGATTGGTCGGGAATTTGCGAGGCTCGTTGCTGCGATCTGCAGCGAGGAGCGGACAGGCTTCCGGGTCGGCAATACAGCGAGAACAAGCGAAACTCATCCTGAGCACAAACAAACACTCACAGCCGAAGTAAAGACAATAGGTGTGGCTTGATATTGAGTAAGAAAAAGGTTGATAACGCTGTGAGTATGGGTCTGCGGAGAGCATTTCTCCGCGATCCCAACTTAGCAGCCCGAAAAACATTTAGGCTACCCATTTAAACAGTCGTGGTAGATACCTTGTTTGTTTTAAACATCATAAATACACAAACAACAATGAATACTTACAGGTTGTGTACCGGAATCTCCCGCTGGTCCAAACAAAGTAGGAACAGCATCGTTGTTCAGTGCCCTACGCTGTACATATCCGGCATGAATGAAAATGAGCAGCATAGACTGTGTTAGAGTTTTACTCGCTACAGGGTGTACTTTGAGGGTTTTGATTCTGCAGACCGTTTACATGCATAAAAACCTTCATAACACACAAGGGGATGGGTAATAACCGGAAAAGCATGACATGGGCCCTTTAACACCAAGGGGTGTTATAGTCTGTGTTGTTGTGTGTGTGTGTGGGGGGAGGCGATCTACTAGGGGCTGTGCTGGTTCAATAGTCTGACCGCTGCAGGAAGGAAGGACAACAATGAAAAGGCTAATGGGTATCATACAATTCTTTAGCGCCATCCGCCATGCCAAATTGATAGACATTGCATGATTTCTCTAAAACAAATCTGAAATAATATAAACTGGTGGTCATAAGTTAATACTTGTTGGCCCATTTAGAACCACACATGTGGAAAAAGAAAGCTGGGTATACATTTAGCTGATTATTGGTGAATAATCTCTTGGGGATATTGCTGAAAACACACTGAAGAGCAGGTGTAAACTGATGCCAGATGTTCAAAAACAGATTTGGAGAGACTTAACTCAGCTGCCAAACACAACTCTAAGCCAACTTTATTCTAATGTTTGCCTCTGCCTCTAAACTATGTTTAAAACTTACTTTGTTTGTGTGTGTGTGTGTAGAATAGAGAACAATATTGTGTATTATCATGCGTCAGTGTTTGTGCAGTCAAAACAATGACAATACATTTCACATTAACATTTATAGCATCCACACCACCTTGGGTAAAGAGAAATTGAGTCTCATTTGTTGATGCAAAGCATTTTATGGCCTCCAGATTAATCTATAATTAAAATGGGACTCGGACCCCTTCACTCCCATCAGGATATTTTGTGCTTGCAAAACACTAAGACATTAACAACATGACTGTGGCAATGAGTGCTAATGCGAGATGGCACAAGGGACAAGGGCATTAAATCACAAAGGAGTAAGTCCTAGATGAAGCTTTCACTTTTTTCCACACACACACACATGGGCAAACATTTAATGGACCAACAGAACCATTATCAAAACCCTGATGGGCTATAAACTGTTTTTCTGCATCACCCACTCCTCCCCAGATCATGTTGTACTGGTAGCATTATAATCTGTATTAGTGTTGGAGAGAAGAGAGGGTTACATCTCAGTCAAGGAAGTGGCCCAGTTTAATTAAATAAATGCTGCCGGGATTAATCAAACAAAAATCTTAATACCAGGAATCTCATCTCCATACAGTATCCACTTTAACAACCCATTCATCACTTTCATTATAGCAGTGAGATTAATAGAGGGCCATAAAGTAAAACACATGGCTCAATTGTTGAGGCTTCTTCTGTTTCTCATATAACAAAGTTCAGCTTTTCCAGGTTTCTCTATCATAAAGTGGTGAAACTCTATTTATCTATTAGCTTCACTCAGCTGGTCTCCTTCAAATAATCGAAAGGACACAAGCCACAGAGCATACTTCGCATGCTGGGAGATTTTGCCTCTATAGTTTCAGTCAATGACACCACATGATAGCATCTGCAGATTGACATGTCAGATCCCTCTACAACTGAAACACAACACAATTCTCACATATTTAGAGGATTTGATTGTGGGTCCAAGCAAGGACAGGTTTTCCAGAGAGGATTGGCAAATGTGTGTTCAGCCTGGCATATTGTGTGTGACTAGATTTACAGAGAAATACTACACTAACATGTATTAGGATGTGTTAGGAAAAATATCACTCGTCACCAGCTTGGTCTTCAATATCAGGATACATGTATTTACTATCCTTGCAAGAATGGAAGTAGTCACATACAGAGCTGCATGGGACAAGTAGTTCCCAGAACAGTGTCCTTCACATGCTTTATTTACAAGGTAGGCCGTTATTCAGTCACAAGATACATGTATACCGGTTCAAAGCAGTATGTAATATTTAGTTCAGATTAGCTAAGGCCTGCGTAAACAATAAACATGACAGTCATATGTCTATCTCCATAGAGGCTGAATCATCATGTTAATCATTGTCACATAGCTGTCATCTGCCTAAAACAGTGTGTCCTGATGCTCTTCTAGGTAATCATACATCCTGTTACGTACACAGCTACGTAGGGTCTTTGTTATCATGTGCTACTCTGATATTGGAAGAGCACATTCAGTATTTTCCCAACAGAATGGTACATATAACACATACATCAGTGGAATGCAAGCAATGGCAATATTATATACCTAGTTTATTCAACCATTTCTCTCAATAGAGGTAGAATCAGATGATGAAATCTTGATCTTACTTTCTTCAACTCTTTAAACCCACTATCGGGATTATAAAAAATAATAATTACATTTATTTAATTCACAGTAGATGTGCCAAAAGATTAGTGAGGGCCAGCATTAATTTGAAACACTGTTTTGACTTATTTCAAGGCCCTGCAGCAGGTATCAAACTGTGCCAACATAAATCTACTCTGACAAGTTACACCTTTCCCCGACCTAACTTTACTTTAATACACCTGTCAAATTCTACGGTCAGCGCAGATACACAAATACTGTGACATGACCTTGGCTTTAAGAAATCTGCTTAGGTGACAATGCTGTGGCTGGTCATTGCACGAGGGACAACAGCATTTCTACAAAGTGCCTACATATAAAATGCACTGAAATAAAGTGTTTACTGTGATCTATAAAAGCAGTAAAATGGTTAATGAAATGTTATTTTATACCATGGCCCACAAATAGTTCAGCTGTAATCCCAACAGTCTGGCAAATGGTCAATAAAATACTTTTCACACCATTCTCTAACATAGAGCACTATCCTCAAACAAACCAGACACTTTGTATCACCCTATATGTCTGCAGTATATAACTGGTCAAACTATTTTAACAGCCACTACTTAGGAAACCACTATGGTATAAAAAGCGTTCTTTAAATCATGACTCTTGACCTGTCCAACCAAATGACAGCCAATAAAGCATGAATGTTTTTGTGACTGGTGCTCTAAAACACTTTATTTTTCCATTTGGGCTTATGCTTATCAAGAAGCTATGAAGCTAAGTTATGATACTGCAGCAATGCCACTCAATTAAGAAATTATGAATGAATTATTAAGTCTTATGATGAAAAGCTACTAAATAGGCCTGAGGCAGTGGTTTTGTGAAATGCTGTTTTCAAAGTCAAGAGTCCGTTTTTAGGTTGACCATCAAGAAAAACAAACATGAAGTATCACTATTAACTTCTTACTGTGAGTAATAATAATAATATAATCCTACACAGTCACAATATTTTCAGTCAAATAATTTAGACACATTGCAATCAGAATATGATGACAGATGGTGGGTTTTTTGACGTCAAAAATCTATCTAATCTAAATCCTGATTGGTCTGCAGAAATATGTGACATGAAACACCCACTTTTAAATAGAGGAAGGAGTTCAAACAAAACAGAAATATAAACTCTTATGTGCAATAATCAAAACTGTTCTGACTTGAACCCATTGCTCATTGTAAGAAGCTCTTTGAGAAACAGGGTTCAGATTGTTTAAAGCTGACCCACTGCAGCTTTTCCCTCTGTCCCAGAGCCCTAAACAAAATGCTTTTCTCTTCAGACTGTGAGAAAACAGGTGCTGACATTGCTTCCAATGTTTTTTAAATGTCCTTCAATAATGTTTTGTCTCAGCGATAACTGTCAGCATCTCCTGTGATAGAGTAAAGAACTGTGATTAATACAAACACATCATGTGGTCTATTCCACAGAAAAAATAGTGACAGATGTATTTATCCACTTGTCAGTTCTGATAGATGGCGCCTCTGTCATGAGTTTGCAGTTAGAGGCAGATACCATCAGTGGCCATTAAAAGAAAATGTCTTGTTTTGACGTTTCCCTCACATATTGCTCAGGGACATTTAGGGAAAGATGTTAGCAATGCATTATTCCCACAATGGATCTATTGGTCAGGACAGACTGCTCTGTCTTGTGGACAGCTACAAAAGTAAATATAACCAGCTGTCTAGTTGGGAGCATTTGTCTCACAGAGGTTTTGCTGATGTCCTTATGATTGTTGGTTTTAGAAAGTGTCCACCGGGCATCAGAGGACTTACAAAGGCATCTAAACATTAAATACTTGCATGTACATCTCTATACATGTTCTCTCTGTCTTTTCCAACTGCAGCCTTTAATCTTATTACTTTTACATGATTAGGTACTTTGTAGGGGGCCACCAGTAAAACACTTTGTACCAAATCTGTTTAAAAGTCAGACTACAAAGACATGCATATGGCACTGCAACCGATACTAATTATCCCTGTAAAGATAGCATTACTCTGTGGACACAAACTATTACATAACAAATGCATTAAGAAATATATATTACCACTATGGGACTGATAGTGTGCAAAGCATTAACATATGAAACTAACACACATATTTCGTATGGTAATTTATAACTTACATTTGGCATTTTATTATTACTGCAACATAACCATTTGTTGATTATATAAAAAATATACTTTAATTTGCACTTACTGCAGCTACAATGACTGTATATATTACTATTTACACTGTATTTATTTCATTGGTATTATGACATTGCTCTACTTTAATAATCATTCTAAATGAATCTTATTTTTTACCATAAAAGTTTTCAAAGACTGATTCCAGCAATTAAAACTCCTTAGCACATCGAGTGACAATAGGGCAAAAGGTTGATTACACCTACACAAAAGCTTCCGGTAAAAGACAAAGCACTGAAAGCAGACATCATTTAATCATAAAAGGTCAGCAGAACAACGAAGAACCTTTGCCCGTACTCATAATAATGTCCAATTACATTTTCACTGTTATGAGCAAGATCAAGCCCCGTTTTTAATAGGCTTTTAATCTTTAATCTTCTGCTTGGAAAAAAAGCTAGAAAGAGATCACTTCCCCCCACACTTTATTAGATTACAATTGTCAGTGTGTTTAGCTTTTCAGTTTAAAGGTGACCTATCGTGCAAAATGCACTTTTGTACGTCTTTTACACATGAATATGTGTCCCCGGTGTTCCAGGGAACTCACCAAGTGTCAGAAAACACAACCCTCTCTATTTTCCTCCATACCCAAATCTCTTAAAAAGGGGCTGCAACGGATCTGTTACAGACTGATCCAGATTTGAACACTTCTATGACGTCACAGAAGTGGCGCTACGGCTATTGGTCCAACTCCACCAATCAGGAGGAGACAGCCACGGACATTGCCTTTCGAAAGCGCTGGAGACACTGTAGTACATATGCCAGGCCTGTAGATGGTGCTGTTCTCACAGAATCAGCCCATGCAAAGACAGTGTTACATTGAGCGAAATGAGGAATGGCTAAAATGCATGATCTGTTTGGTATTTTGAAAAATAAAAAGTATAGATATGCCTTATATAGGTATGGTCCTACACCATATTATTCAAATATAGCATGATAGTTCCACTTTAAACAAGACCTATAAATAGTGATCTCAACTTTTAGTGAAGCCAAATCATTGATAAAATTAGGTCATTAGCGTTTGCTTCATAGCCTGTGATCATCTAACCGGTGGAGTTTTTTAAATGAACTATTCATGTCAGAGTTCAGGTTACTGTAACAGACTCTAGGCTTGTTTAACTGTGCAAATGATTTGTGAACTTTCTCCTGTATTTCCTCTCAAATTGCTCTGTATAATTTACAGAATTACACATGGTTATTTCACTCCAGTACATCAATGGCTCTGCATCAGCCAATCGGATTGCTACGCCCTCTCTGTGAGCGGGACAAAAACACGGCTATTTGTTGTTCTGGTAGAAAGTCTGCACATCTTCCATCGTGAACTAAAAACAAACCTGTTTCGACTGCAATATGACCAACAAACCTAACCTCCCAGACACACACACAAAAAAAGGCTGAAAGATTTAGGTCGGTAGAGACTAATGCACCAGCACTCACAATGGTATGGCTTATTTGAAGCAAATGTACTTGCAGGTTTCTTGCCGTTTTGAGTTAGTATCTTCATGGTTTATTGCACCTATTGTGAGTCGTTTTTGTTAAAAGCAGCAGCAAAATGAAATGTAAGGTAGGTGGAAATCCCTCTATTCACTCTCACTGAGTGGCAGCGTTAGCATTCAGCTTTATTGTCGTGAAAACACAAAAACCACGTCTCAAATAGTAAAGAGTTGATTAATGTCTGCAAAAATTGATACTACAAGTAAGAGCTTTATTTTCTACAGACTGCAGAAAGCTAAAGATAGCTGACTTTCTTTTTTTTTCTTTCTTTTTTTACCATCCCCCACTGTCGTAAAACCAATAGTTGTCTGAAACTATTACACGGCATAAAACTACTCAAAAAGGTCCATGCCACAGAGACCCACATTCAGGTATGTTCAGTTTAGGGCTATTTAAGTTTCCTTAAGATTTGAGAATGATTTGACAAATGGCTCCTGGAAACTTGGGTCAACCTCTCTTCCAGGCCTGATTAAGAAAGTATATTTCCTGTGTTTTTATCTTCCTATTATGTCCGTGCACCTTTTTTGGATGACAGAAGTAACCCCAACCATGGTGGTACATTCATATTTAGTTGGCTTTCATGTCATGTATGTAACTTGATAGTAATTGGCTTTGAATAAAACATTCACACATGCAGTAACAAAGAAAACTTTTCAGTCAAAATAATTCACCCAAGGTTAATAATAAAGGTTATTTAACTATTTATGATTTGGGATTAATTCTCCATCACTCATCGGGCCTAGAGGGCATCTAATCTCTGAGCTAATACAACACTCCTTTATAGCTTAATTAATATAAGTCCAAACATTACTATGGGGAAAGAGAGAGAGTCTGAATAGGATTGTTCGATCAAAGTTGTGAAAGGGAAATTCATGATCTCCATCTTTACCTTGCAGACGTGTTTCCTTGTAGTTTGTGCCTTGCTTTTTGTTGGTGTGGCTATGGATCCACGCAGGCTGAGCACTTGACTAAATTAAAAAACATTGATTTCCTACAGAGGCTGAGCCATAGGAGGCTGTACATTGGTGACTCTCTTTGTTGGGTTACTTAAAGACAAAGATACTGGGTCGAAACACATTAGGGTATTTTTTATCTGTTGACTTATTTTCCTTGTACAAATTAAGAAGCAGTTACAAATAGTTGTTGTTAATCGTTAATAAACATGAATGATGAAACCACACAAACACCAAGTGGAACGGGCCGGAAAAGAGGATGCAGAGTTAATCAATGCATTTCAGCTTCAATCAATATAAGGACATCACTTCATTAGGTGTCTTTTTGGGTTTGGACTTAGGAAAATCGATTAGCTTGATTGACTAAAAGAGACCAATGATAGGGTTCTAATCACAGCTTCGTTTTCTAATCCTCTTACAGCTGGTTATTTACAAACAACACCGGAATCATCCTTCCATACGTGCCTGTTTGTTGCCTTATCAAACGTCCTTGTAACAATGTTCTGTGTTTCCAGATTTCAGCCATTACTTTGTTGAACGCAATGCTATTGTTACTGTACAAAATGACTTCTGAAACTATAACAATAATACCTACATTGGTGTAAATTGGATTTACTGAAAAGTCCTTACTTAAAATAAAACACCTGATTGTTCCAGTCCAATAAACTGTCACACATGGGCAAAGATCACAAGCAAGAGATTACATTTGAGATTAGAAAAACAGCCCATCAGGGAAAGGAAGTGGTGTCCCTAATAAGACATGACAGATCAATAGGTAACTAACTCAGGAGTTTATCAAGACATCTCAAATGCTAATACAAAAAAGGAAAGAGTGAGGATCCTTAATGATTGTATACATCAATAGAAAGGCCAGTGTGAATCATTTCAATACATCACCAATTGCAACACCAATTGATTCAATATCTTTACAAATCCAATTTAAACACATCATGGTGTTGTTCTAGTGTTCCTCTCATGGGTATAACTAGCTTTTACTTTTTTAAATACTACTTGGGATAAACAAACATGGCATCTTTCATTGCAATGTGACCTCAGGCTGTGTACAACCCATCAGTAGAAGAAGGGGCTCTATTAATATGAATATTTCCCAGCATGAAAACGCGTTGTACTGACTGAAACATGGAAATATCTGCCTGAATATCAAGCCTTTACATTTCCCATTCATTTCATGTTTATCGGTATTCAAATGTATATAATAATTTCAAATGACTTATTGAGGTATTTTTGAAAAAAGTGTTTTTTATCATCTGTGGCAGATTTATACTGAATCCCAGATGCACCCTGTGTTTTATGTTTAGCTGAAAGTCCCATTGTAACATTTGGTCCATAACAGATGTCATTTTCTGATAAGACAGCACACAGTTATGGCCTCTGTATTTTGGAGTTGACTCACAACATTACTCTCATACTTGACGCAGATGTACAAATTTGTCTCCCTTTAAAAAAAGAAAAAAACATGTCACCATCTGTGTCTAAAGACAGGCTATGACTGCACTGCAACAGAAAAAGCTAAAGCACACATTTGAATTGATCCATGCATCACCATTAGATGTTAGATATCATAAATGTAACGTTTCCATTCTAAGATTGATTTTGTGATTTAATGATGTGATTTATTTTCTCTTTTCTGCTTCATTTACCAGTCTAATGCATGTGTAATGTACAGTATAAAGACATTGGTACATTTCTTACTCTTCCACAACATATACTGTATGTTCCTCCCTGTATGATAGATAGTATGAACATTTCTATTTCTCAGTCTATCAAAAGATCTGATACAGTGACATTTTTTAAATTCATTTATCTTCAGTGATTTAATGAGACAAATTCATAATAGAACAAGACCTTGAAGATTGGTGATATAACTAGTGCTATTAAAATGTTTTTGTAATTATTTAAAAAATGTCCCAACATTATTTTTAATTTACCATTTTTGATTAAAAGTTGTGCACGAAGCTTATTCAAAAACTTTAACCGACTGCACCACCAACTCACTCTTCCTTTGAATGAATCATCATCACTGTTCAAAAGCTGCACAGCGTATGTGTAAAATGCCGACTCCTTCATTAGGTTTGAGTGTACACACAAGCCTATTTAACCTGGTTACACATAATTGCAGATCATCATTGTGTACCAAATCAGCCGCGTCTCTAAAGACTCATTGTTCCCAGTGTCTTGCATTAGTCACATCCTCTAGCAATCCCAAAAAGGCCATTACATTACACACATATATAACACAAGAATGTAAGACAAATCTCTTTTTATTCAGTGTACGAATTTATTACCGTGACAAAATTACACTTGGAGAATCTCATAAGGGAAAAGTCGAAGTGAATAAGTGGCCCCCTCTGCTCCTAATGTATTATACTTCCATTCAGATCTGCTTCACTGATTCCTACAGTAGGTGTTGCAGCCTCGTGGCTCTTATATATTTTGTTACCTATGAGATCATTCTCCATAGCAGTTGTCAGCATGTTAGACTCTTGGCAATTTTCTGTCGCAGACGTCAATGCATGTGCAGAGCCCTTAACTGTCCACAGCCATTTTTATTATCTGTAATGTCTCTAAAAATCTGCTGCACTCAACATACTCAGCAGCAAATTGCATACAATGCAGTTAGCACCTTGATGGCGAACCTAATTGAGCATTTAGCAGCAGAGATTTCCCTCATTTATTATTCTGATATTTATTGCCTTTATTTATTTCAGGGGCCTGCAGGCTGACTACTGTTTACACACTTTTCCATGAGGAAAAAGAAACACACAATAAAAAACAAGATTCAATATTACATTTGTGTAATATAAATATGGTTGGCCTGTGCCAGAAATGGTTTGGTTTGCAGAGTATCTTTATATTGCCAGCCAGAAAGAAAGCAAGCTGCTACACTGAGCAATAACACTGGAAAGAAAGCAACAAATAACAAGTAAAACACCATTACATATTCTCATTTTAGTATCTATCAAAACTCGACGAAGAACATGATATAAAGATTTTTTTTTTCATTTCTGCCAGGCATCCAAATTTCCTTCTGTCCCCGGAAATTGATGATGAATTATGATGTTTCAAACACAGACCTTCTCCTGGTTTTGCACAATCAGAAATGGAAGAAAAGTATAAGGGCATCCATGAGTACAACAAGACAGATTCCCACATGTGAGTCAAATGTACTTTTTGTAATAAGTCTAGGGACATAAGGAGAGAAGGAAGAAATGGTTTGTCACAGTTAGAGTTGTGCAGTTAAAGGAGGGTCATGAAGCAGAAACTGAGCACTGCTGTGAAGAGTCAAGACTCAAGAGCAGTCCAGCTGGCCAACAAGCTACTCCAGAGCCTAATTAAATTACTTTATCTGTGGGTGTCAGAGACATAAACAGAGGTTACAGGCACTGAAGCGCAAATTCCCTGAGTTTCCCGCAGTCCAAAAAGGCTGTTCATTCTTCTGCCGAAGAAGAAACTCAGATACTGAGGCACACACACACATACACACACACACGCACACACGCACGCACGCACGCACACACACACACACACACACACACACACACGACACACACACACACACACACAGACACAACGGCACGGTCACATGACTTCACGTCACCACCGCTAAGCTAAAGGAAGCTAATGAGGAGCGTGATGACAT
Organism: Notothenia coriiceps; assembly: GCF_000735185.1. Taxonomy (NCBI): domain Eukaryota; kingdom Metazoa; phylum Chordata; class Actinopteri; order Perciformes; family Nototheniidae; genus Notothenia; species Notothenia coriiceps. Next base: position 830,686 of record NW_011368185.1, on the reverse strand, counting down.
ATTGTGCCAATTTTCAGGTTCATATTAGTATTTATATAGAAACGTGAGTGTTACAAAGTGACGTCACTAAGTTCTGGATGTAAACAAAGGAGTCCAATGGAGGCCTGAAAAGAGCAGAATATGCAGACCCGGCGTGGGGCCGGGCCCGCCCGTCCAGGATTTGGGCCAGCAGTTTAAATCAGGGCTGAATACAACATTTTAATTATTATGTTTATGGTTGTTATTTGTAGGGCTCTGTCCTAATATTTATTTTTGTTTTAAACTATGTTGAAAGATTAGTTTAATATCATTTTTTTATATTGCTATGAAATTCTTAATGAAATTCTGAATGAAAGGCTGCGCGCGAGACTCGTTTGTCTCTGGGTTGAGTCGTGTGTGTTTGAGTGAGATGCAGCACAGCAGCCTGTCAGTTTACTCTTGCTAGGTTAGTTTGGCTATTATCATTTATATTTATCTGCAACAATGGATATCAGGAAGTGGTTCATGAAAGGAATATGGCAACTCAGCCCCAGATGCAGGCACATTAGAAGACATCAGTTACGTTACCAACGAGCTAGCAAGCCAGCCAGGGACAAGGGAGGCTGGCTATCAATTATATTTGTAGAGAAATTGACTCTCAAGCCGGCTCTCTCACAAACTCCTGCTCTGTGTGCAAACAGACCGCTGCACACGCTATCTGCCTCGCTCAATCTCTCTCTCTCTCTCTCTCCCTTTCTCTCCATCGCTCAACCTTACTCCACCTATCCACCCTGCGTGCTTGCCCAAGTTGGCACAGCGTTACAAATGTGCCACAAAACCAACTAATGGATGTAGCCTATAATAAGACCGTCAACAGCCTTATGGCAACCTAAAACCCCNATACTGAGACGCACGCACGCACGCACGCACACACACACACACAACACACACACACGCACACACGCACGCACGCACGCACACACACACACACACACACACACACACACACACACACACACACACACACACACACACACACACACACACACACACACACACACACACACACACACACACACACACACACACACACACACACACACACACACACACACACACTGTTCTTGCTAAATAGGTAAATGAACCTCGCTTATATCCTCCTGTCCTTAAACGTTTCAGTAGCGCGACCATGGGTGCACATTTGGCCTATTTTTATTAAGACAAACATACACAAGCATTATATTCACTGACATGTGGGAGTATGGGGCAGATTAGCCACCGCCTCAGCAGCTGGGAGTTTGATTGGCATTACAGGTGGCCATTATTTCCCTAATTTAAACAGTGTGTTCTCGCGTGATTTCTAAATCACGTGAGATTGTTTTTTGAAAATATAGATTATACATGTTTTATATGTTTGGGGGTTTAGAAGCTGTAAAACTTGAGACTTTTGGAATTTCCTGTTTTACAATTTTCGATATTAAAATGTTGTAATAACTTTGGAGATCCCAGGTTTTATCCAATACAGCCAATATTTCATTTTGTGAATGACCAAATAGGCTACCTTCAAAAATCATGACATTCCCTTCAGTGTCATTTCTAATTTTGTTAACCGGTATGTCAGATATTAAGTATCCCAACAAACTAAACTGCAGCGGGCAACATGGTAAAAATATTTCAGTATTGTCATTTTAGCGCATTAGCTGCCAAACTACAGCCTCACAGAGCTGCTTGAATGGATATTCTGTTTTTTTTTTATTTCCTCCAATTCTGTATTAAAGGTCACCTATTATGCAAAATCCACTTTTTCATGTCTTTTATACATAAACATGTGTCCCCTCTGTGTAAAGAGATCCTGAAAATTTCAGGAAAAAAGATTCACTCTATTTTTGTCCTGATCCATTTATATACAAACCTGTCTGAAAATGAGCTGATCAGATTTTGGCCACTTTATGATGTCATAATGATGTTTTGGCTTGTGTAACCATTAGCCAATAACCAACCAGGGTAACCCCCCCTATCACCTGAATCTCCTTCTAGAGCACCATTAGNAGCAGCTTCTACAGAAGCTATAGCAGCAGCTACTTCTCCCAAAAGGGGGTAAAAAAGGTTCCGATGAACTAATTTTAGTTCCGGCTCTTTTTGGTGTGAACGCGACATTTCGGAACTATATTGGGACTAAAGTGGGAAAAGTACTGCGGTGTGAACGCGGCTATTGTGTTCTTTTTAACCAAATATCTCTCAGAGGGGCGTGGGGAGTGTCTAAAGTAACAGACTTTTGAAACAGGGCTGAAACAGAGGGGTTTATGGGATGCTACAATGCATGATCTGTTTGGTATTTCGAGTCAAACACTTCAGAGACATGTTTTGTATATATCTGAGACCTATAATATATTGATGAAAAACAGTATAATAGGGGACCTTTAAGAACATTTACCAAAGTAACAATGTTACGGGAGACACATATTGAATGCTGGTAGTGAGGGTTTTTTGTTTTCTCCCAAGCGGTGACAATGACTATGTTGAATCACAAAATGAATGCGGGGATTGAGATGTGTGTGAAAGGATGTGAATGAAAGGCATGAGGGAGCAGTAGAGCAAGATAACAAATATGAGGAGTGTAAGGCTGAATTGCATGAGGATGCAATATTTTCACAGAAGCTCAATCAAACTCAAATAAATCCGCAAAAGTACCACTATGTCTCTTGAGAAATGTTTTGTACTCCTTCTTTAACAGTGTGTGTCAGTCTTGATGCTATATGACTCATCCATTGACACGTTTCAATAGACTCACTTCAGTCAGGCTTTCTGCGTAGAGCTTTTTGATCGAGCTGGTGACTTGGAACACTACATCGATTGAAACAAAATAGAATATATTATAATAGTGGCAATGTATAGTTGAAAGGTTTTGTAATGTGTTGCATAAGTAACAATGCACTCCAGGAGCTTGTCAGTAAAGCCTTATAATTCATTTGGGATGCATTCTGAACTTCCTTCTTCAAAGTGTGTTTGTGTGTAGGTGTGAATATAAACATGTATGTATGTGCTGTTCAATAAATGCATAGAGCGACAGGGAGATACAAAGCATGTTAGAGACAACATCAGAGGAGCGAGCTGGAAGCATTTCAAAGGTGTGTGCTGTTCCCCTCGGGGAAGGAGGAGACGGCTACTACTGAGATCTCCCATTCTCCTACTCTTATTAGTCATTTCCTCATTACGGGCTGGCATTAGGCACCCAGTCACTGAGAATAAAGCCATTGGATCCCCTTTCTGTTTTAACAAGGCTTCCAGCTAGACCTCCCAGCACAACCAGTGTTAGGGAAGCCACGCTGTGTTTAAAGGCATTAAAGGTAATCTAATAACGTGAAGGCAATGAGCTGTTTCCACTAAACAACAGCACCTTGTCCCAGGGTGCAAGCCTGCTGTTGATTTCATTGCCAGTGAATGTTAAGCGGTTGTGAGTGTTTTTTAATTGTGGTCATAAATCAGTCGTCCATGCAGGGAAGGGGTAACAGGCGAGTGAGAGCGAGGAAGTGTTAATGTTGAACACAGAGCTCACCTGGGGCTCACAGCCCCGCTGGAGAACCAGTGGCATTGGGAAGGTCAGCGGCCATCACAATCAAAGCCTTACATTTCTCATGATAATGTCGAATGGCCTCCTCCCAGATCACTCACTACATGCTGCATCTTTGTCCCTGAATCTGACAAAATTGAAGGTCTACGTTTCCCCACAAGTAGGTGTCACCATGGAAACCACCGTTATTCAGTGCTCTCAACAATAGCCGTTGAATGAAAAGAGCTGTCTGATGGAATTAAAGAGTAGGCTCAGTTCCTCTTCCCATGTATTAAGTACTCACAGCACCAGCAGCGAAACCATACAGGGCAAATGTGTACACGATAGCATAACCTACATTTCATCAAGTACATTAATATTGTTGTATTTTCTATGTATCGCTCCTCTGCAGCGGTGAGAAAATTTTACACGAGTGAGTAGGATCAGATGAAACTGGAAGAAATAAGCAGACAGGCGTATCTGATTTTTGACAAAACATTTTAATTAATTGTTATAAATAACAAATCACAAAGAAAATGTCAGTTTAAGGATTAGATTTATTCATCTATTTGCAAGACAGAGAGCGTAAACTACAAGCGCAGAGGTTTGTGCAAATGCAGGCTTGCATATTAGCATATCTTACGACCCAACGGAATGACTGCACAGCACAGCTTAACAATAAAAGAAAGCATGCAACAAATCCCTTTCTTCCTTTTGAACAAATCAAATATTTACTAATGACGCATGGGTTGCTTCTCACCCACACGGTCTGCAGTAACACCAGTTGCATATTATGTTTACGGGTTGTAAACCTTGTCTTGATTAACGGTGGATGGGGGAAAGAGAGAGAGAGAGAGAGACAAAGACTGTCTATGAAAAATGTCAAATGCATCAGTGCAGTGTAAAACCTATGCCTCGTTCATTTTGTCGGACAATGGTCCAATGAGATAAGGGGAAATAAGCAGCTCAATTAATTCTTCTCAGCTCTTTTTAATCTGCAGAGCAAGATGGCCACATGAACTGTGTTTTTATTGTCTCCAGTGTTTCAGTGGCACAAATGACGGTTTCTCATCAAAACATGAAGGATTTTAGTTTTTATAAAGTGACAACACCAAATGGGTTCTGCTAGCTCCTGAACATAACCACACAATAATACATAATATTTGCAATGAATCTGGTACTGGTCTTCTAATGAGAAAGATAAGGAATTTAACAAATATTTTTCCAAAAAGGTCTCAAGCGTTGTTAGTTTAGGGCAAATCTGGCAAGGCATTAAAGACCCATGCATCACTCTACATGAATTACATAAAACATCTGGAAACATTTCATATTTCAGATAGCTCAAGGAGAACATAACAAATGTTATTGGCACAGTGTTTTGATATTTGTACTTAGAAAAACCTATTTTGGCATTTTTTGATTACTTATTAGAGAACAAAAATGTGAAATAAATACAACTATACAATTCCTATCCGATAAAGGAATAACATTTTGTATGTTCTAAGATTGTAGAATCATATCTCATGGAAATGTCAAGAGGACAGGGTAATGAACCACTTGAGCCGATGCAGCTCATAACCTGAGGCAATGTAGCAATAAGGTGGTCGAGGTATTCGGGGAAAATAAGTTAATTTCAGATATTAATAGAGCTGGTTTGCCTTGACGAAATATTGGCTAATATGTTTGCTTCCTGCCTGAATCAATAAGCAAAAGGTTGCCACCAAGGATTTGTAGGTGATCATAAGGCTGGTTTCATAAATAAATGCTTAGTTTTTATGATATTAATTTTGTAATCAGAATATGTTTTCATACTTTTTGTGTTGTAAAAAGGTTTATCAATAAAACATGTATAGCAACACTTATTATTATAGCCTCTAACTTCAGATGTGAGACCACAGTCCCTCCACATCATTTACTGATATGGCTCCATATCTAGGCCTGCTGAATCGATCGGACTCGTCCTGTGATCCACAGCGGCAGAGGAATCCTCGATAGTTGTGATCTTCAAAGGAGTTCAGAGAGCAGCCAACAGCAGAGCCCGCTGTGTTTAGGTGTATTCATAAGAAGTCAATAGTCTGTATCTGGGGAGGACTGGTAAAGCTCTAGAGGACAAATCAAAGTCAGATTAATTATGTAGCTTGGGGGTGGATATGTGTATGTTTGAGAAGCTGCAAGAGTCTTCCAATGTATTAAATGGCTTTTGGCCAAGTGAATTAGTCACCATTCAGAGCACAAATACACCATATAAGATACATGTAAGAGCAACAAGCAGGTGAATAAGGTATAGAGGCATTACTGGAAGAGAAAACCAATCAAGCAAAACATAGTTAGGGTTGAACCTATTCGGTGACCTCTGAGGATTTTACACACTTTTGCATTTAGGTCACTTATGCTTCTCAGTTAGCCAGCTAATAAGGGCACCAATGTTTGACTTTCATTCATAAAATAATTTGACCAGATATAATTTCTTTGAATCTGTAAGGTGTATGTTTTACCTCTAAATGAAATGAAAATACTCATTTGCATTTGCAATTCAAAACCAAGGTAAGTGCAAAATATTCTAATTGTATTATTATATTAAATTCAAAGTTAAAATAGATCTGTGAAAGTTTTGCTCTTGATACATCTTGAATATTCATTTTCCAGTCCAGATTTAAGGTAAACCCATCCATATTTTTTAAATAGGAAGGAATCATTTAGAGGTGCCTTGCATATGTGATGAAAAGGTTTGAATGCCAGGAGGATGCCTTTTGAAAATGTCTTTGCAACTTTTTTTCTTTCTCGTTCAATTGACTTTTATGCACTTCTTCAAATTGTAATAATATGTGACATCTCTCATTTCTTGTTTCTGTTAGAGGCCAACATTTTGGGAAAATACTGAGGCCGAAACATGGTACAGCTTTATGTGAACTGTTACAGACTACGCACCGAACACTATGACGACAATCTGCACAACCCTGACAAGGTCATTTAAAGTGAAGGTTAGAGATTCAGGCAAGAAATTCTTGAAAATGAAAAGAACAGATTCACAGAAAAAGTTTGTTCTTGAGACGTGTACAAACATGGGCAAACGTCAAATTTAACACATTCTAGAGCTGGTTTGACGAATATTAGCGTGTGTATTGAAGCACTTGTTTTAATCGGCTTTGTGCTTTCATTGGATCTAAACTCTGCACTCTCCACTTAATTTCCCTACAAAACATTGAGTTAAATGATATTGCGTATAAAAAGCAGCACAAAGAAGAAGAAAAACAGAGCAGGAATGTGAAGGACAACAATAGCAGACTATTCAAAAGGAAAGTATTCATTTGACATGAAGGATCATTCTCACAGTTTATACTAAAGCCACCAAACTCACTGAACCATTTGTCTTCTCTTGGAGAAAAACATAAGAAGCAACTTATGCTGCAGAAACCCAAACACATGCCAGATGATTACATGGCTGTATTTTCCATGTTTTTATGACTTGTGAGCTCCCTTTTGTAACTGAAAGAAGCATACGCAAGCTCGAGCCATAGCAAATATTACACATAGCAGAAGTCACTTAAAGATTCACAGATGTAGAAGGTACAAGGTACAAGGTACAAAGGGAGACATATTGGAACCAATCCAGGATTTCCCCCATTGCTGCTGTTTCCTCACCTGGCATTATTAAGACCTAATTACTGGTGGATTTGATCAATATTTTACACAGAATACACTAACTTGGCAACCTGCTAACAGCCCAGACACTCAGCATTACTTGCTTTCATATTCCCTACGTGGGGGTGGTGTAATTAATGGTTCATGGTGTATCAATAAGGATTTTCTATTGAGAATGGCTGGTGCACTTTAGAAACAGAGTTTTCACTCATGTTTATGATTTTCCACTTCAAATCAACTCATGATAATGACTGATTTTAAATATGCTATCTTTGTTCATTTAGAGATATGGTTGTATTTTTATCCAATATAAGGCCAATATTGCAGCCAGAAAAATGTAGGTACATAAAGAAAGGTCAAGGTATTAATCGGTCTGAATGCAGCATTTCTTCCTGTAACTCATATATATATATATATATATATAACATCTGGATTAAATGTTGTCAGTATTTTCAAGTTGAGCAATATCATTTTGATTGCAACATACAGTACTGTACAGATTATCTTCAAAAGTACCTGAAGATGTCAAATAAGCAAAACAGTAACATAATAGAGAGGGTAGAGGGGCTGAATGTCTTGAGCAGTGAGGAATTTTAAGTCTGCATCCGCTGGATGGGTCAGTACTGAGGGATTGGCCTGCATGCATACAAATGTGGGGTAAAAAACAACACAATCCTCCAGGACTGATACTGAAGCTGCTGGATGGTCAAGGTTTTCACAGCCAGGGAGAACAACGCTGGATCCACATCGAACAGACACATGTAACCAACAGCCTCTGTAGTGCTGTCCTTATGTAAACACTTGTGAAGAATGAAATAAATGAGTAACAACACATTTAGAAATTCAGTAATTGTCCAAAATTGCGAGGCATGCGTCCTTTCTCCCTCTCAGTGTTCTGGACTGATGCTGTGTTCAAAGGTTGGTCCCAGGAGCAGGCTGGGGTTTTATTCTGTTGGGGTGGTGGCAATAGGGGTGAGGACGGGGGTCAGTGACTCACTAATTGGACACATTGGGGAGATGGCCCTATGGCTGTAGTACTCCACTACTTGCTTGGGCACCTCTGCAAGAACACATTTGGCCAGGGCTGCAGGGGAAGCCTGCAATGGAGACAGAGAATAGCTGGATTTGTCTGGGGACTACAGATGGGGTAACAAATACTTTTATGTTTCAGACATATTCAAGACAGTCAGTATCAGATATTGTATTAGAGTGTAACTGTTAAAAACTTATAGTTGATTATTTAATGTTTAACTAGCATGCAGTCGGTAAAAAATACTTTTGTTTAAGCATAATTGGAAAAAGAAATGTCAGTAGTATAAAACTCATTAATGAATATCATTTATTTCACATGTGCAGGCCTGCAAGATAAATCTGCCTAGATGTTTAACAATTGATGTGCCAAGTCTGGACACATCACTTTGTTGGATAAAAAGGGAGTGCACTTGCTGTTTGATTTTTAATTGTATAAAATGTAAGTGTTACAAATATGTAATAATATTATGTAATACATATGTAGGTTAACTATATATATGAGCGATCATTTAAAGAAAAAAAAAACATAAAGTGTATATATATATATGTATATACAGTATATAAGCTCTTATATCGCATATATTTTTTAAAACTCTCCTGAAGGGATGAAATTCATGTATTCCCTTATATTGTGTTTTGAAGCATTGTGGAAAAGCATCAGGTTAAAACCTGCCATATGTATTGAGATATGGTAACTTTAAAAACCACAGCATATGATTCAGATCATTTTCATACTAATCTCTTCACCTCTCATCACCCTGTATCCTGTATTTCTGCTTTTATTAGGTTTCGCTACTTATTTATTCATTATTGATTGTTGTTAAAATGTCTGTCTGCTGCCTATGCACTCTTTTAAACAACAATGGAGAGGGTGTTATGTAAAAAAAATCAATGTCCACTTGTTTTTCTAACACAGATGTCAGAAGAAGTGGGGTTGAGGCTGAAAGTCAAGAAGTTAGATTGACAGACGGAGAGAAAAACTGACCGTTTTGAAGTCTCTGAAGGGCACAAACTGCACAATGTCCCTGAGGACTGGCTCGCCCTTCGGTGAACGTAAGACTCCGTCATCTCCATCCAAAATCTGCATGTCTGTGAAGTCTGCATTGCCCACTCCAACAATAATTATGGAGAGAGGCTGGTAGGAGCCTCGCACAATCGCTTCACGTGTGTCTGCCATGTCCGTCACAACACCATCCGTGAGGATGAGCAGGATGTGGTATCGCTGGAAAAATATAAGATTATTATGTCCATACTGACACCAACCCATTTTAACAGCAACATGTGGTTTAGCAAGAAAACCTCTAAGTGTGTGTTTTGGTGTTTTTGTTTTGGGGAATTGTGAAGCCTCTATAGTAAGTGTGAGTGCCAGTGTGTACAGCAGTGAAAACAAGGGGATCAAGAACAAATAAAAAGGAAGGCTATTAAAAACAAAATACATATTTCAAAAAAAAAAAATCCTTGTGTGTGTGTGAATGTATGTGTGAAAACTATTTCATGTTTCCACTGAACGGTGTAAAAGGAGAATATGAGGTGTCGGAGAAAATGGACATGTAATTATTTCTGATTGGTCCCATGAGAAGTGGATGGTTCATTGGAACCTTAAAGTGTTTATGTGTTACTCAATGTTTTGAGTGTATTCATCTCTAATGTGTGCCCTGAAAGCCTGGTTGTTTACTGCAGCTCATTCACTGATCAAAAGATGGAATAGAAAAGGAGAGTTATAATGACATGAAGGCCAGTACAATAACAAGAGTATGATAGCTTAGAAACTAATGTCAGTGAACCCTTCTGGGTAATGTTAGACCGTAAATAGATAAGAGACTTCTGTTCCTATTCCCAACGAGATATCAATGAAAGATAAAGCGCTCAGTAACATTATTAGGCATTTGTGTTGAATCCCATTTTAACAGCAGTTTATGAGATTCTTTTAACACAAAAAAGGGGTCAATGATTTGGAAAATGTATTAAAGCAAACTAAATATACGTCAGTACGGGATTTCACATCATAATTTAAAGAATACTAATTTGCTCTTTGATAGGCACTTTCTTCTTTTGCGCCATGGGCATTGTAACTGTGAGCAGAGGTGAACCAGAGGCTTCTCACTCTGGGAACTCAGCGGGATGCATTTCAACAAAGCCTGTATTACGTCCATTTATTTCTAATAGAGTATAAAAAGAGAAACTCACAGAGGCGTCTTTAATGTTGCCATCGCCTGCTGCCAGTTTGGCTATCCTGTTAATGATGGGAGAAACATTGGTCGGGCCGTACAATTGGATCTTAGGAAGGCAGTTCTGGTACGCCTCAACCACTCCTTGGATCTCTGATCAAAGAGAGCACATAGCAAAATGAAGGAAAAATCAATAACATTATCTACAGTTATCTACACTTGTCATTAAAAAAGCTGAAACTAAACACCAGATTGATGAATCACTGCAGTCAATTATTCTTACGAGGCTTGAATATGTTTTGCCCCTTACAGAAGTAAAATAACTTGAACTTTAACGAAACATGTTTTAAATGTTCCAAATATTTAAATAAAAACCTGACTTCTCCCTTCCTTACCTTCACATTCATCATCCTCTGGGTTGAAGTTAATGGCAAAGTCATGTGACACCTGCGGATAAAGAGAAAAATGGGAAACAGTTATTTAATTATCATGGAGGCTTTGTCCCCAGAATCTGCTGCCATGTTTAGACTCTGCTAAAGCCTAGAATACACAGTATTGCTCTGTACAATTTGGTTATGAAAAGATGAGTTTTGTAGAATTGAAACAAACCAAAAGTGACACAGACTGAAAATTGGAAATGTTAGTTGTCCTACTGCTTTTGAGTGTTATTTAGAAATAACTTCTGATGGCATCTACAACGTTACTACTGACCACATCAATAGATACTGGGAGTCAGTTTGCAACTGGCACGTTAATTATTATGGCAGTCATGTTCAATACCAGGTTGGAACATTACATGATTCGTTTTGAATGTCAATTACAGGCAGGGAAATGATGCGCTCATAATCAAGAACTGATAACAAAACGCAAGCTGGAACTTAGAAAACTATGGTCAAAATATTAATAATAATTCATGGTATTTACTTTTGCCGGAGTACTCAAAGCGCTTTACATTATATGTTACATATATTAGACATGTAATACATTGAATACTGTGGACAATACCCACAGGAGCAATTTACACTGAATTGTCTAGCCAAGGACACACCGGCATGTTGACTGCAGTGGCGGTCAAGGTGGGATTTAACCAGTGCCCTGGTCCCCTGATCTGATTATCAGCACACTAAACCAGTGCGTCACAGCCGCCCCTTAATTATTGAATTCATATATATATATATACATAAACAATTTCAACCAATTTTTTAAATGTCCCTCACTTTTTCACATGTGTAGTGATACAAACAGTATTGCATGTACATCATTCACTGTATGCTATCTGGTTTCTGGAAAGAGACTTCAAGCCCTCTTCTTTTATATGGCCTATTTTCGCCACCCAAACGTCATATTTATTTAGTTTATTCAAAAGCTGTATACTTGGCACGAAATGAATCCCCTTCTAGATACCTCCTCTCACAAGAAACCTTTTTTTCCACCAGCACCAACTGTCAGCCAGATCAGTGACAACTGACTTTTCTCCAGCTGGCTACTTTCTTTTGAGTCATTTCTGTCTTTAATGTGATTAACAGCCTGCATTCAGTCACTGTATTGTGGAATGGGGCCACTGCAAGAGAGGGGCTCTTGTTTTGTATATCTCATTTAACAGGCCTGTTTCATGGTGGACCTTTTGACATGGAAATGCACAGGTGTAACTAATAACATTAATAATGGCTGTCTGTCTTCCATTTGAACGTGCCAGTTTTGAGGCTCTGCTATTGTGCAGGCTGGTTCGCTGGCATGGCTTATAGGGACAGAAAAATGGAACAGAGCATTGGTAATTGTATTAGTTACACCTGTGCTTTGTATGCTACTGTGTGACACTCATTCAATAATACAATCTTATCTTTGGCTTTGCCTGTTCAGATGTATGAGGATTAGCATCAGTGCAAAATCAACACTCCCTTTAAAGCTCTGAAAAACCTTTTGTCAGTCCTAATCTTTCCAAATTTGGAAATCAGATTTGGTTATTTGATCATTTCCATATGTGGGTTTTTATCTGTACTTTGCTCACTTGTTAGAATAATACAAAGCTCATTTGGAAATAGGTAATATCAGATGATCCAGAGCACAAATCAGGATTTGGCAACATTCCACACTCCAGATGAAGCAGATTAGATGAGTGTTCATCTGGTCCAGACTAACGAAAGATGTGATCTGTTGTTGCCTTTCAGTTCAAATCTGTTCACACTCTTCCAAACCTCAATGATACTTATTTGTTAATATAATCTGCTATTACAAAAAGCTTAAATAAGTGATATTAGTATTACTTGCCTGAAAATCAAAATGTAATGAATGTTTATTATCAATATTGCATGTGTGTTGCAATGGTTACCAAATGCTTTACATACATGTATCCATCCGTTCATGATCAGTTGTAAATCAGTAGATCGTATTAAGGCTATAAACCAGGGGTGTCCAAACTACGGCCCGGAGGCCAAATGCGGCCCGCGGACCATTTTGAATCGGCCCTCAGCTAATTAAAAAAGTATAATGAAATATGCCCCACAAATGAAACTTGTGCTTATCTTATATTGTACTTCTTAAATATAAATGTAAAAAATATATATTACACAGTAGTATTCATGTGTTAATAAGACCACTCAGTCAATTAAAGCTGGAAAGATTTTCTAACATATATAGTTGATAAGAAAAAAGCCCAATGACTTATTTACATAACAAGCTTGAAATACACCCTTCCTATTTCTCCTTATTATAATCAATCGGAGGCTTCTGTTTTAAGGGAGGAGCTGCCAACACTCACAAGCATTATTTACCTACATTTGATTGATTTTGCTAACTTATAACTGAACTTATGAGGCAATATACCTCTAGTGAGTGGCCCAGCCCTTCGTATATATTTTTCTGTATGTGGCCCTCGGTGAAAAAAGCTTGGACACCCATGCTTTAAACCCTTGCTAAAAACACACATATACTATCATTAAATCCTGTGGTTTTCTTCCAGCTTTACTTTCAGACCAAAATCCAATTACACAACAGTCAAAAAACAGAGCACGATAGGCCATATTCATTGCAATAAAATGGAAGCTTCCCATTAATGCGCATAATTATTATCTGGTACATCCTTGGCTGGAAAATCTTGGTTCTTTGTTTTTTATATGAATTCAAATAAAATGTGTATACATGATGCATAATAAAGGATACAACAGTGCAGAACAACACTGAGAAATATTCCTGGTCCATCAACCCCTCACAGAGGTGTAGCATATGAGTTCATTGTAATGACTTAATTAGCATTCATCTGCAGCACAAATCACAATGTGGCAGCAGCATGAAATAAGATAAATGTGGCTTCTGCTGGGCAGTCACTGTTGTGGTTAATTCAGAAATGAATAGTTTTGAGTTTACAAAGCCATGAATCTTTGTATGATGTAAAAAGATAATTACAAGTGTTTCATATCTGCACATAGAACAATGCAATCATAAAAAACAATCAATACAAAAACACAGCCTATGTTTGTCTGGTATGAAAAAGAGTATCAATGTGTGTGTGTGTGTGTGTGTGTGTGTGTGTGTGTGTGTGTGTGCGTGCGTGCGTGCGTGCGTGCGTGCGTGCGCGTGTGTGTGTGTGTGTGTGTGTGTGCACTCTTCACATGTCAGACATCTCCTGAGGGCTTTATGCTGATTCGCTGAAGGCTTTGGTTCTCAAATTCCAATTTGCTTAAACAAATTCTCTCACACTCATGAATGGCTATGTAAATTAAGCATCAACACTACAGGGCTTTTATCTTATGAGAACATGTTATTTTCTGCAGACAAGTTGATATTTTAAGACATGGGGCTTATGAATAAAAAGTTGGTAATTAGTTTAAAATGTGAAATGTTGATAGAATGACGGACTGTGTCATAAAACTGGTCAATGAAATCAGCTGCTTAATGCAAGTCCCAGGGTGAAGGAATATACCAGGATTCCATGCGAACATGAATATATGCATAATATTGTTCATGTGAAGAGAAGGCCAGTGTTAGGGGAAATAATAAAAAAGGGAGGCTGTGTATAAAAAAACAAAACAGGGAGAGATAAGAGGAGAAATACTCACCTCATAATTTGGAGGGATTCTGGCACCAAACCCCAAAGCTGAAAATCTTTTGTCACTGAAAAGATAAGCAAATTAGCCAGTCATATATTTCAGCTACTGAAGTTAAACATGAGATAGCCTATGAAAGTGTTCTGAAAAGCATTGATATATTATCCATGCGTTCATATTTCTGATGGCAAACCATCTGCGTCGTTGAATTTAATAAATGTTAAAAGCTGAAACTACAATTTGAAATCCGTGGCCGCAGCCAGTGTTTGCACCTGTTCAAAGAGCTTCCCACAGTCTTCATCCTCTCCATTTTTCAGCTCACAATTAAGATGGGCAGATATTACTATAAGAGGCTCTGCTATGCTGAAATGAGAGCTCTTTTCCAAGGCCAGGAAACAGAGATTAGTATAAATAACAAGACGATCTCTGTTTACCGAGAGTGCGATATGTTCAACCTCTGCTCATTTACTTGTGTATCTGAAATCTGATCATGAAATCCATTCACTAGCATAGTCAAACATTCCCCCATTGTCACGAAATATAAGTGTCCATGACATGTACACTCCTTTTTGTTAAGACTTCCACAATGCAATGTGTCCCTTACAATTTTACTGACAACCATAACGTGAACTTTTAAGTTTGTATAACATGAGAATTAAATAAGGGATTCATTTCAAACACAGCAGAAGAGTGGTCAACTCTTGAAAATGCAATGTGGTGATGAACGGTCTGCAAACAGCAGCTCAATGCAAAATGAATAGAACAATGTTGATTGTATTTAAAGAAAAAAGCCCAGTGAATATTTTCCTCTTCAGAGAAGATGCTGGTTGTTTTTTTAAAGAGCTTTAAGGTAAACGAAGACCTGGCCATCTTGTCCTCACTGTCCCTGCCGTCAACTACAACACATGAGATGCTTGGAGTATACACATGCTACATTGTACATGTAGATACGCAAGACCACACAGAAAACCACACTACAGTTCAACGTGGAACATGTTCTTATATTATAAATTAATCTCATATTGCAATCAAAAATAAAAAATGCCTTAAAAATTCAAACAGCTTTTTTGCTTTTTTTTTTGTTGTACTTGGTTTTAATTATTTGATATGTTCTTCAAAGATGGGAGCTTTTAACAGGCCCAACTAAATAAATGTATTTTGGGGAATGCAGTTTAATGTTGTGACCATTCTGTTTTTTTTAACCAAACCCATTAATTTAATCTGGTTTGAGGACAGCCTGGATATTAAATACAGAGGAAATACTTTGTGTTTACTTTATGAACTAGAATTAGTGGAGTTTACGATTAGCAGCAGAGCTGTCACAGCATGTTTATATTCATATCAGGGAATATTTACCTACAGTGTTCTCTAATGGCTGCCTCCATTATAAGAACATCTACTGTCCATGCCTTTATGACTCGCAAAACAACTCATGTTGCAGCCCAGCTCAATCTCAAATAGCATCTCAAGATCGACAGAATCCTAATAATAATTCATTTACTTTGGACATGGTGTGAGTGCACCAAAGGATACACAGCCAACTTTACACAGTTAATAGGTGTTGATTTATCTGGTGTGTTGACAAGTGTTGATTGGAGAGTTGTTTGTCCACTCTTTGAGCTAACATGGCTTTGAGGCAGCTTTTTCAGAGCTATCCAATGTGTTTAATTATCTCTGATGGGTGTGGACTCATATAGAGGCTGGCAGAGTGATGATGGTTACACTGTCAGAGTGAGCTACCAACTCTTAACGGTGAAGTCCTGACAGAAGCAACTTTACTCAGAAAGTTGTTGTTCTGGTATAATGGTTAGTAGCAGTGGCAACTGCTGTTAATGCAATAGCTTAGTGACCAGCAGGAATCTATTCTTCTTATTCCTATTATTTGTCTTATTATTGTTGCTCATTCTCTAGAAAATATTTTTTTTCTCTTCCCATAACCTTGCGGAGTGGCTGCAAATGGCCACAGCGACAGCCTGTTAGGAAGACATCATTGGATATGGTACATGGGCCATTTCGAACACACATTTGGCTGCCATCATTATCCTCTGTTCCAAGAAAAGAAAAACATGTGAATGAGTCCAACTTGTATTCTCTGTAATGCAGCCTGTCCACATGCCCTGGCTAATGTACTGTATAATTTGCAGATATAGACCCACTCTGGGAATAATGTACCAAACTAATTAATAGATTTCAGTGTCCAGCAGGTCATGTAACTGATAAAAAAAAGCATGAAAAACTGCCATTGCTCTAAACTCACCTTCAACCTTTATATGTTTTCATTTAACTTTTTTAACCCATTTTCATCAAAATTACTCCCGCTACTGTGACCTCTCCAAAACACCAAGGTATGTTGTATAGGTGCAAAATAATAGGGAGAAATGTGTTTGGTACCATTTCGGGAAAATATTTGAATGGGAAAAGGGTGTTTCGTGCTGAGACATTTTTTATCTCAGATGTGTTGTACAGCACTCATTACCTCGACCTCAAGACTCGTAGGCAAACTACTCTTTGGTGAATAACATACTCTTATAAATGTGCCCTTAGAGCCTCAACTAATTGATTTCTATGCCAATTAAGGAATTTCTTATAGATCTCTATAGGTGTAGAGACAACATGACACATTATCCTCAGCCCAGACAATACAGAGAGGATTACGTTTGCAGCATATCCATCTTATGAATGTTGCTATGAGGTTCATGGTGGGCCTTGTTTTCTCCCTTTGTGAGCAGCCACAGGGAAATGTGGCCGGTATAATAGCCCTCTCAGCAAGGTATACGAGCCTCTGCCCACACAGACAAAAGCTAGTCACTCCAGCTCCATAATGCACTCCTCTGCAAGGACTCTAAAATCCCACATCACCTATATCCACTAAAGGCTAAAAGGTTTGCATGCCCACGTTTTACACCTCAACAACAATTCCAACCTGAGAGGGATTGGCTGCCTACACTTGCGACACTCTTCTGCACCAGCGGCATGTTTCCATGTATGATGATGTTGTTTATACTGTATATGTAAACACAGAAATCATAAAGCGAAAAATATCGACCTTGTAATTTTAAGGCAGGTTTTCAGTGTCTCTATTAAGATCTTCGGGATGCTATAATTAGCCAGAAAGTGCCCCACTGATATTCAATAGAAGGATCTGCATAAATCAGTCTACGTGTTAATCCTCATCTGGCTTAGTTTCGACAGATGAGAAGGTCTTTCTCTGACACATATCATATAATAAACAATTTCCCATTATTAAAAAGTACCGTCAAGCCTGACAGCAATAAAGACAACTTTCTTGCACAATTGTACATTGTTTCATATTTCTTTTCAACAAGACAATCAGCCATTTAAAAACAATGTGTGTGCCTGAAGCCAAGACCTGAGCCAGTATCGACAGTGACGGGAATATTATATGAAAGTATAACTTTGTTCAGATAGCTTCAGTGTTTTCTTCTCGCTGGACTTCCTCTGTCTTTACATCTGATTATACACCATTATTTCACCAGCAATAATGCCTCCCACTTCGTTTTGAAGTGCCTGCTATCCTGGTGTTATCCCCTGTCTCTGCATGTGTCCGTCTGCAGTTCCATCTAATGAGCCTATGCAAGCTAAGAAGGGACCAGTAGCTGTGAACCAGATGCTGAAAAAACAGTATCTTCAAGTTATCCACAGGAGAATGCAAATGCAGCCACCACTGTGAGCATAGAGCATGTGAAGAATGCAAAACAGTCAGCACTGTCCCTACAAACTGGCATTGGCTGGTGCAAAAATAATATTCCACAGTGCATGTGTTGTATGTGTATCTGTCTGTCTCCAAATGTATTTTATACACATACTGTGCTTTGCCGTTTGTTATCTAGCCATTTAATATAGGATTTTACTAGCCATTGGCCCAGTGCACCAACAGATACATGGGGTGTCAAAGAGGATGGGGGAGCATGGGAGAGGAGAGGGGTATGACATACAGACAGTGGCGAGCCGTCAGGGCCCTCTAGGCCCTCTGTGAGGGCCTAAGATATTCTAAAAAATAATATTTGAATACATAAAAAAAAAATACATTGTTTTTTAAATATAATTTTTTATATTTTTTTGTTGTTACATTTTTCATTAGTTTTACCAAAATAACTTGATTTAATTGTATTTAAAATAACAGGGGGGGGGGTTGGAGGGTCAGAGGGCCTAGGTATAAAAGTCACAGCTCGCCACTGCATACAGATTAAAGTGAAAATAGATCTTTATTGTGAGAGGGATGTGGTATGTGTTATGCTGGACTGGTATAAATAAATACACAAGTTACATAGAAATCTCTGTCAAAAGTCTGTCAGACAAGAAAATACAGAAGACGGACTGTGCCTACAGACGTCAAAATGTCCTCTTTCTGTCAGTTTGTCAAAAGAAATCTGGAAATAAATAGATATTTTGACAAAATGGCTAGTCAAGTGTGTCCAGAATATTGTGTCAATGCCCTTGACTTCTACCGAGCCCTGCTTCAGCCCTACATCACCCTCATGCATAAATAATGCCAGTGAAGTCCAAATCTGTTTGCTCAAATGTTCCAGGTTGTGCATCACTTTGCCAACAGATATTTAAATGAACATCTGCATTTATCCATTAAGGATGTAAAATACATTTCAGTAAAGAAATTCATTGGAGATAGAGAAGCTAGCAGTCAAGAGTTCAGTTCCTACAGCTCAAAACAAACTGGGAAGCAGAAACATAAAACCTCTGCAAATCTGCTCCAGTCCTCCATGATTCCAATTCCAATCCTTTTGTAATGGTTCAGCTAAACTGGCTTGTTTCAGTGTGAGAGATCCCACTGAAATGTTGTGCAAGGGGCCCTCTGCGGCGCTCTTTTACAACCCAAGACACCGTCAATCCCTGTAGGCAGCAGATAACCTTTACTGAGAAACAAAAGACTGACAAACCTGTCGTAGTCTTGACAGATCTCCCCCACTGCTATCAGAGCCTTCAGGTACTCGTTGGGCTGGTAAGGGTTGATGTAGTGCAAAGAGCAGCTGTTCCTCGGGTCTCCATTGGAGGCTGTGAAGTCAATGGCAACCTGAAAGAAAGAAGTGCGCAGTATGAATAATAGGAATCAGTTACTAGAGTAGAACTCCACCATTAGCTTCTGTATTTGGAACGTCATTGTGCTATGAGCAGGTTAAGTTTATGTTTTTGCTTCTCACCTTTAGTGTTTGGCTTCTTATTATTTTACAAGTAATTATGTGTGAGCAAGCCTGAAGTTTGCATAATGGCAATATGAATTATTTGATCAGAGGTATGAACTTGGGCTTTTTACACCCACATACTGTAGGAACAGCTCCAGCTCCTGAACACATCCAACCAGCTAAGAAGGAACTGCATCTACCAAAGCGATCCTCAAAATGAATATTCATTTCTTCAGTAATCCAGTGGAGAGTGAGAGGTTGGACAACAGAGGGCAGACTAAAGGGCAAAAGCTGAAGGTTTGAATTTATTCCACGATGCTGCCAAGAAAAATAACTGAGTGCATGTACAAAAACACCATCAGGGAAAGTTTAAAGGATGAGAACAATCTTAAAATACTGTTTCACGCTCAGAAAATATAACCTTTGCTGCACAATGAATGCTAATGGACCACTAAAGAAAACCATACCAATGTCTGTTTATATAAAAGCAATATGTAACATGCAGATAATGTCACATTATTGGGTAATACATACAGCCAGGGCCTGTTAAAAGCTCTAGGACAGTGAAGCATTACTAAACACAGACTGCTCAATTTACCGTAAAGTGAATCTGGCATCCTCCCATGATGTAATCTAAGAAGGAGTACACTCTGTGGAGCTGCAATAGAAAAACAAATATGTATTTATAGCAAAACCTCAGAAGCATCTTTTCAGAAGCATCTGGTCATTAAAACTGAATTAACTCGACAAATCGGTTGACTATAAAGTGTAAAAAAATGGTTGTGATATATAGCTTCTCAAAGCAGCGGAAACGAAAAGTGCCCTCTGAAGAAATATCCTTAAACATTTACTCATTAAGCTAAGCAGTCAGAGATAACCAACAAAGAAGATTGTGTCACCATGCAGTGCGTACAAGCATTCATAATTACAATTCATTCCTATCTCATAATGTAAGTAAAAAGTAAAACAGTGATTGGTTCAACTGATTCCTACCTTAAGGTTACTGAGGATGACAACTCCTGAATTTTTATAGTTTCTCTTCTTCAGTTTGTACTTAGGATTCACACAGTCCCATGTCACCTAAACACAGCAAATTGAAGACAGTGTTCAGTGTTTTAAACATTGCCAATACATCTTAAGCACCATGACATTGGTTTCATCTGGGATGGATTTCAGCAGAGAGAGGCATATTGAAAATGGATGAAACATTTACACGGCTGTCTCTCCTCGGTCTCTTCGTTCACTGACCTTATTTCCACTGGAAATGTTCTGCATGTCCCTGAAAGTGGCATAGAACTCGCCGATGAAGTCGTGTTTCCCTCTGGAGTCATAATCCCACACGAGGCACTGTAGGCACACGTGGACACAACTGTTAACTATCTGTTGCCCTGACCATAGATAAACTATTCATGCAAAATATAATAATTCACCTTTCAAATATTCTACTTTAATTCATTCTTGTTAAGCCCTGTTTATACAGTTCCTGACCCCTGCGTTTTGCACTGAGGTGGATTTAGTTGCTAATGGTCTCTCACCTTGAGCTTACGTTCTGCATCACAGCTGCACAGAGATATGAGAGACACTTTGAATGGCTCCCACACAGGATTCAGGTTGTTCTTAATCACCTGTTAGAGAAGGAACCCGTTACATATGAAATAAGTGGCAGAAAACAGCTGTTGCTTGAAGTGAAAAGGGAATATGACGATTTTACCTCAGTTCTGTGCACGAGTTGTTCTGATAGATCGTCATTGATTCGGTATATTTCCAGAAAAGGGTCAGATTTGCTGAAGATATCCTGCAGAGGAAACAAGATGTCAAAACCACTGACTCTTAATGAGAGCTCAAGCCCTAAGCCTAATGAAAACACATACATTAAATTCAACACTGTTGGTTTGACTTAATTTGCTTTATAGCATTAAAGCTAATCAGTCAGATAACATTTACAACGGGGCTATGATGAACTTAACACAAGCAAAATTACAAAAAAATCTCATTACTAAATATTCAATTTTAATAAGTGTCTTTAGATGATTTGTTTGAAAGGAAACTGTAATTTATACAAATGGCTGTTGATGGTGGTTTATCATTGCTGATTGTAGAGGCACAGTTAATTATCTCTGTGATTAAAGGTCAGGGAGTAGCAGGCACAGAGCACAGAGTGGTCGCTACGGTGATGAAATACTCAGGATAGAGGGAAAAAAAGATAGCTTTTTGGTCAGACGAGAGTTTGAGAATATTTGGCAAGCTTACATCTCATGCCGTAGTTATGTACTTGTATTGAGCCAAAAGCATTCATGACCTGCTACTTCCTTCAATGTAGCCTCCATTGCAGTTCGGAATATTTCTATTGGTTTCTATTTGCACTCCATTACCTCCCATGTTAATAATCTGCAATAGCCCAGCATCACACATTTGAGTTATCTATGGTGGCTGTGTCTATTTACATCGTCAGTGAATAACCAGCTTATTTGAAAACATGCGTAAGAGTTAGCTTCCTGCACGGTTATTTACTGTAGCCTTAAATTATTCTCAGTCTAAAGCACACGCGTCTGAGAGCAGAGCAGTGCTGATTATTTAGGACAATTGATTCTTCAGGGAAGCGTGTGTGTGTGTGTGTGTGTGTGTGTGTGTGTGTGTGTGTGTGTGTGTGTGTGTGTGTGTGTGTGTGTCAGTGTACGTGCGTGTGCACGCGCACGTGTGTGTGTACGTGTAATGTTGCATTTCCCGCCACATTAGCCAGATACATCTCCTGAGGGACCGGAGCAAAAAGAGCTGTAGTATCCTCTCTTTGTTGTCATGGCAACCGCTAGCCAGTGAAATCCGTGGCACAAACGCAGATGTCAAAATCCCACCCTGGGCCGGGATGTGAGCGATATCTCATAATTAATGCTCCTGTGCATCAATGTGTGATCCCTCAATATGTACAGCCGGTGGAGGTGATACACCTGACGAGCAGCTAATCAGAAACACTCCGTTCCTTCACTCAACATCTGCTAAATAAATTGTTAGGCCCAACATCAACCTGGCAGATAAGTGGCTGATAAATTGTATTGGTAGGGAACCGACCTGATAGCTGGTAACCTCTATTTATGGAGGAAACCATATAATAATTTTTGATTTGTATAACAAGAGCATAACAGTTACTTGTGGTACCTGTTGACATCTACCTTTTATTATTTACAACATATTTGTTTCAAATTCACTTTTTAATATGTTTATATATACAATAAATCAATAATATGTTTTAACATCTTGTAGCTGGTGAATGTGGTTAACAAACCAACTTTACTGTTCTCATTTACCAAATGTCAAAATAACAAAATGAGCATTTAGCACCCTAAGAGCTCAGCGTTGGTGGCGACCAAAACTAATCTAAAAGGAGATTGTAGCAGATGTGTACATAAGCTACTCATATTTTACTGATCACTCAATGGCAAGAGTTATTACAATCATTACTCATCACTTCAAAACTAAATAAATATTTGCTGCTTTACTTTAAAAAAGAATTCTACCTTATCCCATATCAGAGAGAAGAAGTCTGTTTTCTTATCCTTTTTATTTTAATTTTTATCACCAAGATATGTTTCAAATCCACCACCTAAAGATTGGTTGTTTTCCAAACCAGGAGGAAATGTTCCATGCAGGTAAACGGAGTCAGTGTCTATCATTATGTGCATCATGGTTGTTGGTTATTCGGCATCAACTACCAAAATCTGTTCCAAATAAGCTGCTGAAAAGGGTTTTTTCAGTGAAAACATGAACACTCTAGTGTCTCTGGTCCTCGATTACACACCACTGCTCCCCAGTGTTGCGCCCACAGCTGTATTCACATCAGTTTAAACAAAGCAGGCGGGTGGATTCACAGGCAGAGGCTCAATACTCCCAGCAGTATCCAGTAGCTGGATATATAAAGCAAATATGACATGCAGGGAAAGATATAAAGAGACTGTGGGGAAGATGCACGCTATAGCTAGTATCTTTTTTAATCATTTTCCTTGTGTAACACTCAAGTCCAATTTAACTTTCAGACTAGCGGGAAACGGCAAACTGCAATTTCAAAAATAAATGAACGGGCTGTAGAACATTTCGGTTTTTTCTGCCAATACCTCTGTGTATCAAGGGCAGCCTATGAGATTGACATCCTAAGGCTAGTTTCTAAGAACATGCAGACGTCAGATGATCACAGTCGTAATTGGATGCCAGCTCCTGCTGTCTTTGTGATTGAAATATGCCTTCAGCAAAGTTTGACAGTTTTAGAGTCAGAAGCAGTGAGGGTCAGTGATATCCAGATTCAAAGTAAAACCACATGAAATCAACAAGTAATAAAAAAACGTTTAAAATGCGATATCACATAATGTTCATTTGACACTAGGATGTGTCCAAACACCAGAAAGTGTACCCGTTAAAGCATTATGTGACTACAAAGATGTGTCATATCAAGTGTGATATGTCACTTTTTTCTCTCCTTGTACAATTAAATTATAAAATGATTTAAATATAATATGAATATGTGTGTAACTTCTATGCCAGTGATGCATCCCGTCATAATTATCACATGATTACCTCTGCTACCCGTGTGTAGTGCTATAAACCGTATCTAATGAATTATGAACCGTGTTGGTTTCTGTTCTGCTCACCTTATCATCGAGCTTCTTGGCACAGAAGGAAAGCTCCACGTATCCGTTGTTGCCTGAAATTTCCTCAGCGTGCACCTGAGAGGAAATACAATTAGTTAGCAATATTTTATGCCTATATGGGCTTCATTAACTATGGCAAGAAATCACATGACTACATGATACTTTTCAGGAAAGCAAGACATCTCTCATAAAAGCTACTTTTTGTACTAAATTGCAGAGTAAGATGAAGCCTCTCACATAATAGGGTGAAGTTAATTATCTGCCAGTAGTTAAAAGTTAAGGCTTCACTCCAGTTTCCATCCAACATTTTTCTTTCCATTGCAAAAAGTAACTTTTGCCTTAATAGTGTCTGCACTGTGGCATGCAGTTAACAAAATGAAGTAGCTTTTACTTAACAAGGGACTGCAGGACATTCAACTTAAAGAGTAGAGCCCCATTATTCACACACTAATGGGCCCCTGCTGTAATAGGTTACTGCCTCGAGTTGAATATTCAACTTTTTATTGATGTAAAAGTTACCACGTACTGTGCAATGCAATAATAAAGTTTCATAACAGCTCTTTAACATGTTTTGTTTGTTTATACCTGTGTGTTAGTTAAAAAGAATCCCAGATCTCTCTCTGCTGCTTCCACTGGCCCAGAGAGAAGTCTGCTATCTCTGCGTCTTTCTATTGGAAACTGACTGAAACTTTACATCAAATGTTAAGAACTGTTGCTGCAGAGCGAGCAGAGCCATGGTCTGGCAAGCCCTGGCAGTAATGATTGGCAAAGTATGGAACCTGTGCTTTTTGTCTCACGACTTGTCTGTCCTCACAGGTACAGAGTGCAGGAAACATCTATATAAAAGGTGGGCAGTGTGTATCCATCAAATGGGTAAATACTTTTTGGATGATATTCACTTCTTGCCTATAGTTCTGTTCAAATGTACAATATGTACATTTCAGCCACAAGCGTTCTCTCCAAATACCAAATGTCACTTGTTATATCTTCAAAAGTTATGTGTGGTTTCATCCATAATGTCAGTGCATTCAGTGGCAGCTGATCATTCCTGTCTGAATGATGTGATTTATTTGCTCTTATTTGTGGGCAGATTTTTTGATATTATCCATAAAATGTGCCAAATGTTAAATGTATTTATTTCAATGCGTCCCTCTGTTTAATTTATTTAACATGTATTTGAATGTACCTTTCCTAAAGAAACACCACCCTATTTTTTGAATGTAGTGAAGTGAAATGGCAATTCAGTCACATTCAATTATAGCAATGGTTTAATTTGTTAGCAAGGGCTGTATAATAATAATAATAATTATTATTATTATTATTATTATTATTATATTTATATTGCAATATGTATTGATTGGTGCATGATACAAGAATAATTCAATTATCTTTGGAAGATTTTATTATTTGGATTTCTCTACAATATATTCATGGTTGCATTCATGCATGTATTCAAAATCATATACACATCTTCTATATAGCAGGCGAAACAGATGGTGCAGTATTAAAATGCAATAAAAATGAATATTTTACAATGTCAGTATGTGTGGGAAGCAATTATATGTTGGATAAGGGTTTAGCATAATGTTACTGCACTGAATTCTTTATATCTGTTTTGGAAGAAATGGTCAGAAAATGTCTTTGTGTGAATTCTCTAAAGACCTTAAAAAAGTATTTGCTGTGGACATATTTAAATATATCCATATATACTAATTATTTTTTTTAGAGTTAACTTTTTCCTCACAGCACAGGACTCCAACCCAATTGAATACCATATTTCTTCAACCTGTCAACACATAATGCTTAGCACTTTTATTTGCTACAGTTCATTCTAAAATGACCACTTCCTGCCTTTTTTTTGTGTATTCCCAAATGAGGCAGAGTGTAGGACACAGCACAATCTAGCTCGTCTTGTTTTTATATTTGCTTGCACTGCTGGCTTGTTAACTGGAAGATGGCGGTTAATGAACCAACAGCTCTTCTCTTCCACATCTGACACATGTGATTTCTTATACATGCATCATTTCCTCTTGCTTCCTTGTGTGTGTTTGCATTGATAGCACCAAAGATGAACACTAGAGACAATTATCAGAGAGAATGTATACTTCTGACAACTAACCACCACAACAAATTCATTATATTCAGTAGCAACATAAAGCCATTCTGAGTGGTGAGATAACAAAGTATCTTTTGGTTCTTTTCAATCAATAACAAATGTTATTCCATAATGGTGCCTAAGAGTAAACGGATGTGACATTGGATATAGATAAAAATAAATCAGTTTTACAGATCAATTTGACATCCATTATTTCTCTCAGCTTTCCCTGGTCATATGTTCTGACTTCCACTTTACTTTTCAGCAATCTCAACAATTTCATTCATCAGAGCAACAAGGTCATAAACACATATGAGACATGAAAACAACTCACTGTGATGGTAGATTTGCCGGCATATTTCCCATACTTTAGCAACAAAGGCTTCACCATCCTCTTTTGGGCCACAATCTGCAAAGAACAACATAAACACATTGTTAGTCTTGAACCTTCCTCAGCAGTAAAGAGCAGAGAGCATTTGCTGTCTCTCAGGACATAGACCTCTTTAACTACACTTGCTATTTGCATTGCATAAATGCATTAACACTGAGAAGTATGATATGACAAAATGCAGCGCACTATGAGTACCCAGATGTTGCACTCATTATATTCAAAAAGCTGAGTGTGGAATACGGGATATTTCTCAACTTGAAGGAAAGGACCAGCAGCAGTTACTCGGATAAGCACAGCTCTAAACAAAAGCACCACTTCTGTTGTCATTTAGAAGCATCAGTATGTTAATTGGGTTACTATGCAGTGTGTAATAATTGTGTTTTCTTAAAGAATAACTTGACTATTTAGCTAGCTATCCTAAAGCAGCAAACATAATTCCCGGTGAGTAGGAACAGCCGTGTGTAATTTAAAAGAGGTTAAAGCAGTACACAAATAAGTAAATCATGTACACGGTGTAGAACATAGAAGTGTACTAGCAGAAGTACCCAAATTGAAACAAAGCAAGGAGTGGAATTTACTACCAAGCTGTGGATATATTTTGTGTATTTTACAGCATTTTGAGAGCACAAACCAGTACATGTAAATGAAATGGGTTAGTAGGACATTGGCATCTGCCTACTTGGCCAAGAGTACACTCCATCCCACCCAGGAAGTCATCATCTCGGGTCCCGATGCTGTGAGTGCCGTGGATGTCATAGACTTCAAATCGTAGCTTCTGAACCTCCTCAAAGAAGTAGTCCCATGAGAAAACCTTGGCAAAGACCGGGTGCAAGTTGCTCTTGATCACTTCTGTCCTGTCCAGCTGGGAGGGAACACACATGTTCAGTTAAGATATTTAAACATTTTAATATTTCTTAATTTAACTCACTACAGTATGTGTGTGATTAAAGCAACAGTAGATCTAATGGAGTATCAGCACGTTTGCCCTTTGTGACCTATTTTTACAGCAAGATCTCACCAAAATATGATGATTTCTTTTTATATTGTGGAACACCAGCGTTTACAGCAGGGCAAATGTTTTTACATTCCATCAAGAGGATGTTGTGAGAGAAGATTTTAGGGTTCAGACATTTAATCTCACAGTACAAAAAAAAACATCCATGCTTGTCTTTCACTGCCTGACAAGGAAAAGCTGAGCTCTCTGAGGCCCCATCTGCTCCTGATTAGCTCGCACAGCTCCACCAACATTTCTATATCGCCCAATTTGTCACAAGGACATGTCACCATTGAACATGATATTTTAGTCAGCGGAGATTAAATAAGGACAAACATGCAGCAAAGATCCACACACTCATAATTGTCATAACATAGTGTAGTTATGCTGATGTTCATAACTTTTTTGGGGACCTATGAAACCTATGAAAATTATAGACACATCTAAAGCCACAATTTGGAGCTGATCTAGTGACATTGAATTAAAGAACTATAAAGGGATTTACATCTAAAAAAAACTCCAGTGGTCATCCTCAAAATAGCCATACACAATTGTGTATGTGACAGCATCCAAGGCCAGTAATTCACCATCACAACATGAGGTCAGTGTCATGAGGACTTGAATTGGTGACATTGCATTATTGTGTCTAATTGTGTCACTTGGGTTGTGACAGTGTTTTTCAGAAAAGCTGAGAACTTAACCTGGGTTTGAACCTCTATATCTTAAGCGGGCTTTTTATATGCTTTGTCACTTTTCACATGCAAAAACAAGTCCAACAATATTAATATCTTGCAAGTGAGATTGTCTCAATGTTGTGCCATTATCCCCAATTTCCATTTATTATTGGATCTCTTAATATGTGATGACAGACTTTCACACCGCCTTGGAAGCTGCTACAATGTGGTTGTCATACAAACCAATTAATGTGAGCATATCCATACCTTTAGGCTGGGGGTTGTTTCACAAAGAGCTGCATCACACTGCTTATGTCCAACCCACTTTTTTTTATCTACAATCTGTTGTAAATTAGTCAAATGTAAAGACAGATAATAGTCACTGTTCTTTTGCAAATGTAAATCTACATCTCACATTTTTAATTCGGAATCAGGCAGCTGTTGTGCAAGCCTTCATTTCCTTTTTTAAGGGGCAAAATAACAGCTGCAAGTTCAGCAAACCATTAACAGATTTATCTCCCTGGTCGATCTTGTATACAAAAACAGGTTTTTAGAGCAGCTAAAGTAGGACTGAAAATGTAGGGCCTTTAACATTTAACACATCAACACCACCAGAAGCTTCAGTGCTGCAAATGGTGTTGTGGAGAGCATTGTCTAACATGTCTCTCATAGGAGTCAATCTCGGCTGAGAACAGGAGAGAGAAAATATGATTTGTATTTTTATATTAGATTCGATTTTGATACTTCTCAAACCATTTGAACTCTTGTTCTTTTTGAGTGAGGGCATAATCATCCTGAAAGAGACTTCTCCAAAAAGGATGGAAATGTGTCATCATAGAATAAAAGTTCAGAATAGCTTTGTATTGATTTGCAGTGACCTTCCCTACTGGAGCACTCTGACCGAAATCAAAATTGGTTTTCTACTTTCATTTTCTTCATTCATTTTTCCGCCTGTAACTGCGTTATACAACTTAAAATGTCACTATCCTTGTTTATTGTGTTTTACCCAACTGTTAACAGCTTACACACTGAGGAAGGACATCTGCCCAAAACATCCATGCACGAATAAAGAATTTAATTGGAGTGCTGTCCTGCTGTTGACTTTATTTTGAACCTTCAGTATCCTTCTACAGACAACCAATTGCAATTTGCTTTGTTGGTTAGTAAACTGAAAAAAACTGGAATTTGTTTTGTCACTTCGAACAAAAAAACAGCACTGACTTAAAAACAAACAGACTTTGGTTCCTGTTACGTTCTAGGAGAACAACTTAACTAGGTCTCTAGTTAACATCCGTCTCAGTTGTATGAGGAAAACAAAATAATGATGAGATGATAGCACTTGAGATGGATTACTAGCAGCAGGGATCACACTACTGTTTCCTTTTAACTCTGGCAAACATCTCAAAGAAAGAAAAATAACTTCCAGCTAGGATTTGGCTTCCTCAGCTTCATTCATCTCCATTCCTCTTTATTGTCCTCTCCTGCCTGCTCCTTCTCTCTTTGTGCCATCTGGATGGACAGATTTGAAATGAGTCTGATAAATCTGCTTGTTGACGAAAGCTTATCAGTGCAAACGGAGGATAGTTTCTCCCCAACACTGTGACGCCTGTTTGTTGTTGGTGTGGGGCCAGAATAATAGAGCGATTTCTGACATGGAGAAGGAAGGCTTTCTTTAATCAGTTCTGCCAGGAAGGTAGAGCAGTATCTCTAGCTTGATCATAACAAGTGCCTGTAGCTGTGGTCAGAAATCAGAAAGATCTGGTTCTAAATTGTCTTTCTATCATGGGAGCATGTTAAGTCAATTTCATATAAAAAGAAGATAAATCCTCAAGGATAATCCACCCTGTTAGCCCTTGGAAGAAGTGACATAAGTTAATAATAAATGCAGTTTCCATAAAGTGTGAGCTCAGAAAAGAGAAAGAGGGTGGCGGTGGTGTGAGTGGGTTCAGCTTCTTACTCAGTTATTGACGTAAGTAAACTATTTGCACAAGAAATGGTGCCTCCCAGTACTGCGTGATATGACAGGAGAGAATCTGACAAGTTGTGTACACTGTCATGACTGTCAGCACTCAGGATGGATGGATAGATGGATAGATGGATAGATAGATAGATAGATAGATAGATAGATAGATAGATAGATAGATAGATAGATAGATAGATAGATAGATAGATAGATAGATAGATGGATAGATAGATAGATAGATAGATAGATAGATAGATAGATAGATAGATAGATAGATAGATAGATAGATAGATAGATAGATAGATAGATAGATGGATGGATGGATAGATAGATAGAGGAACCCAGGTCAGTCTTCTCGTGTAATAACCTCCGATCAAATTACAACCAAGAAAATCCATAACTGTGTGCTCAACACTGAGTGTCTTTATCATAATAGTATCTCAATGTTCCACATTCATACAGCCCAAACATTGCAGAGCGCATCTTCAAAGACTGGCTCCCTGCACGTGACAGAGTAACACTTAACAAATGATATCGCATCCCTGAAAAGATAGCTCTTTGTTGGTTCACATCCAGGGGAGGGTGGACAAATCCATATAATTAGATATCCTCAGCCCTGTTTTAACACATCTTAATGGAGACTCGTGCTTTGGCTTTCCCCTGTGAACTGAATTACTTAATTAACATGGAAATGAGAGACCTGCTGCCCACGTCCAAATCAGATGGGACCAATCCAAGAAAGTAAACATTTGTAGCCTGAACACACCTCATCACCTTGCTCATTACCAATGTGTGTCCACCCATGTAGATCAGTGGACAGAATGCACAATCTGTTATAGTATGAAGTAGTTAGTATAATGCTAGGGCAGATCATCTCACTCTTCCCCTGCAATTGTACTCTTCATTTCATTTTTTAAAATCCTGAGCCAGGCAGCTGTTGTGTAAGCCGTGATCTAAAAAAACAGCTGCAAGTTCAGCAAACCATTAACATATTCATCTCCCTGGTCGATCTTGATGACAACAAAGATTTAGGGATAATTGGAGTGGGTTTGCACATTCACCCACATGGAGTAACTTGAACATTTCACACATCACCACCGATTCATCTTAAAATTCATCTTTAAAAAGAAGGCTGGGCATCTGTGATTTACACAGTGTCTTTTGTATAACAGCTTATTGTAACCATTAAGAAAACATTCTGCTCAGAAAACCCCCAGGCAATGCAATTAGAATAATATGAGCCCCTAAGCATGTGAGATTCAAGGCACGATTTTTTTACACATTAAATAATGTGGTTAATGACTGAGATTAAATAAAAGATGATGGATTCATTGCTGCCCATATATAATTGGTGGTTGCCCACGCTTTACCCAAGAGGTCCAACTGTGCATTTGTCAGATTGAAGAAAATAAAGGGGGTGGGGGGGCTTACCTCTGTCCACTGTCCGTTGTTTTGCACCATGAGTATGACACATGGGTCTGACTTGTTCAGCGTGTCTCGGTCCAGCAGGCCTTTGCAAGAAACACGCAGCTCTACTTTGGACACACAGGTAGCCGGACCGCTGAGGCTGGTCGCCGGGGAGATGGCCTCCAGAACATCATTCATCCTGGCTCAGGGTGAGAGGGACTGCCAACCAGCGAAGCAGTACGATGTGGTAGCGCCGAGGGATGGGAAGATGTAGTGGTGTGTCGAGGGATCTCAGTAAAGACGTGTGCTCACAGGAGACTGGCTCTTTTCACTTGGTACAGATGTCATATAAAAAAAAAAGAGATTCCTATTGAGTTCCAGGGGACGACAGCAAACCCAATGTGTTATCACTGCCTGTCAGAGGAGTATCATCTCACCTCGGTAACGACGAGAAACGGGACATGAAGGTGCTGGGGTAGTGCTTTCAGGAGCCTCGATCAGATCCCTGAAAAGATTCATTTAACACGGTCAAAACTGTTGCTTTCTTTCTTTTTTAAGCTCTTAACTCCAGTATGAAAAAGAAGGAGGATGTCACTCTAGGCTATATCCTCAAAAATACAATCATTTTCCGCATGCCACTATTTCTTATCACCAGTTCTCAATGCAAACATTGTTTTCCCCTCCTTTAATAATGGGTAAACAAGTGAAAGTGGTGGATAGAATAAATAATCTAGCAAACACATGGAGTGGCTTTATTGGTACACCTGAGAAAAAGGACCTTATTTTGTTTCACGTGGCAAGCATCCGCCCTGCTGAAGTGTCCTAGAACAAATGTTATCTGACCATATCTAACTGTTTTAAAGGAATGGAAAGTAATAAGGGCGGGGGTTGAAATGCTCCACCAGCATCCTTCACTGTAATTGTCCCATTCTTAGGAGACAAACGACAAGTGTTTTCCAGTACCAGGGACAGCGCCCGGTTTTTTCCTTTGCCAGCTCTGATCAGATGTTACCCAAAAGCATCAATGTCAAACTTAACTAAAAAAAGCTCGGAACACAATCAGCATCCATAAAATATGACCGAAACAAAAGTTGTAATGTAAAGGAAATCTCTTCCTTAAGCAACACGTCCGCTACCGATTCTATCCAACAACTTGAAAGCGATACAGGAAACGCAACCAAATGCTTTCCTAATAATTCATCACATTAAATCAACTCCGCTGCAAATGTGCAATCTTTAAAATACCCAGCTAACACTCAGAGCTAAATAAATATCTACCGTGGTTTTCCCTCACAATTAGCAAAGCATCGAACTAAAAACGAACGCGCTACTTTGATAACGGCGCGTGTCATTATATTACACACTTCCGATAAGGAAATATAGAGCTGATTGAAAAATAAACAGCCAAACGCAATATGATCCTTTCTCAAATCGATTAAACTGCTGAAGACCAAGTTAAGAGCGACAAAGTCACTTCCTACCTGTCGTTGTTCTTTACTCTTGAACACACTTGTTTAAAAAAATCTCACTCATAACACACCGCTTGATTATTTTCCTCTCCCTCTCCGCCGACACTCATTGGTTGGACTGGTGAGGAGGGAGTAGGCTCGGCTTGCAGAGAGATGGGAGTGGAGAGAGTCCAGCTGCTGATGTAAGGATGAGGCTTTCACTGGGACTCGATTATTCAGAGTTCAGGACAAAATCGACCTTTAATAACTGGACACAAAATACATTTTGATTGCTGACATTTCCTGAGCTAAAAGAATGATGAACTCACAAATTAATACATTTAGATGTAAGGGTGAGATGCAGTATCTTTCACGCTTCCTTTGATTTGGAGTTAATCTCTTTGCACAAATAATCCTCTGCTGTCTCAATAGAGGGGAATCAATATACAGCATATTTAGATAGATATATCAATCAGATTTCTCTCCAGCCTCAGCCTACTGTAATTAAAGTGTCACACTGAGCATGGCTGTATGTAAGCATCTCTCATTAGCATTATGATCATGTTTACATATTGCATGTTCTGCCTATAGCGGGTAAGCATTTGACACTATATACACAGATACTCCAACAGCATGCTCACAATCGAAAATGAGAAGTGTGGTCACATAAAAAGTGAAACCAGATGGGAATTCTCTCCCAAGAATCTATAGTTTATACATTTGCACTCAGAAAAAAGGCAATTCCTGCCTTAATCAACTGGCTCTGACAGGCTTTGTGTCACCTCAATAATAGAAATGCTAGGGATGCAAATGTGAGACATTTCACAGAGAAATCAACAGGAACTTAAAGGATGGATCATCATTCAGCAGCACATCATAATCATATCTGCATGAGCGAGCTCCAGACAGCTGAGGGCTTGTGACCTCCCGCTCTCTAAGCTTTATTAAATACAGACATGCACACATGTTTGCATGCACACACACATAAGTCTAATGTCCCTCACATCAAAATGATCATGAGCTGATTCATTCTGTGGATTTAATTTTTTTTGACAGCAATGTATGTTACATAATGTATTGTTTCTACACAACGTTTATGCTTGAACCTTTTCACAGTCCACCCACAAATGTATTATTTTCATGAATGTATTTCCAGGCATTGCATAACGTTTATAGATTGTTAGATTGCACTGCCAAAACAGCAGCCCTCAAGTTTCTGCAAAACAGAAGTGAAGGACAATGCAGCTAGAGAAATACACACAATGATTTGGGAAGTTTGGGTTCATCAGAATAAAGTGCAAAGCAAAAATAAAAGCTTTTGGTTGACTGTTTAAAACAGCCCAGTGTAGTTCAATTTATGGTGAAATAAATTAGTAGCTTTCGTGGTATTTTATTCCCGAAGGCTTCTTCCTGATTTTTAAGTGTCCTTCTGACAATATGAACATTGGAGCTTGGCAGAATTACAACTGTCTTTGATTTCAAGAGGGCACGGCTGATGCTTTGAGAGTTGAGCCACTCAGAGGCTTTTAGCTAAAATGAGGATGTATGCAGACGGGCAGATTAATCAAATTATAACAAGGGCTTGAAAAATAGAGAACTTGGTTCCCTGCTTTTTAATTATCTGCACTGTTAAGATTGATAACCATGCAACTTAGACACCGAACAACACACAGAACCAACTCATTTTCCCTAAAGGTTGATTACATTACTAAAACCCTTCAAACTAAAGTCACATATCCACGCCTGGATCTGCACACACTGAGTTTGAAGTGGAAACTGAATGGTTTCTGACATCGCCCAAAGTCACTTTTTTCAACCTCACTGCCTCGTCTTCCATGGGTATTCAGAGTCACTAGGAATTGTCTGCTTTAAGGCACACACCTGAGCCCTGTTACGCCACAGCTCCAAACAACAGCCATCTGCCGCTGCTTCGGATCAGCTGATTCTCCACACTCACTGACCACATTGCGTGTACAATATCCAAATTAGGAAGATCTTAAGACATGGCCTGACGCAGCCATCATTTTGGTCAAACTAGCTCCGCTGTTTGTCTAACATCATCCACAGTTTTTTTTAAGGCCTCAAATAGATGTATTTTTGTCCACAGGGAGTGTTTTTAAAAACATTTTTAGCAACAATATTGATTCTAACATCTTGGTTCTTGTTGATGGTAAAGCTTCTTCATCCCTGTTAAAGTTAATCAATCACGGAGCTTGTGTTTCAGCAGGCTCAGTGAACAGCAATGTTAACTCCACAGATCTCCTCTGTCATCATTATATCTGCCTTACTGACCTGACAAGTACTGCGCTCATGAAGTCATCAGTTAAATTTTTAAAGTGTAAACACGATACCCAAAATGCATCACAGGGCTGATACTGCAGGATGCCAGCTCACACTTAACCTGATTGATTTCAGTTGAATAGGGGAATATAATTAAGTAACCCAAGTGGGAAATATTAAAAGGGTAATAATGCTTAGTGTTGGTTAAATACTCAAATGAATTTCCTGTCAATAGACTGTCTGAATAGCTGACTTTAAAGTTTCAGCTATGAGTCGGTCTTTTATATAGGCTACATTTAATTAACACAACCCCCTCCTTGATTTTTTATCAAATCTAAGGAATTTAAGCCATTAACATCAGGTTTTAGCACAGGTTTTTGACTTGTGTGGTATCTGGTTTGCTTGAATAATGTGGTTCATCTAAATTCACGGGTGAATAGGTGAATGAAAATCGTTAATTGTTGTCTTTACACTGATAAAGGAGGATGATTAGGAAATGATTCACACAATATAGTGTCCTTTAACATTTGTGTTTTGCAGTACCCTATCTTCAGGATTAAAAGGTCCGGCCATTTTAGTTTCCATATCAGCCATATCCATCACCCCTGGTCCTGACTGTCCACTCACCTTCATTTACTGAATTATTTATATGCGTTCAGACAGCTGGAACACAGAGACACTTAACGAGACACAGACAAGGACATTCAGTTTAGGTCTGTGTATTCTCGTCTTGGGATCATTTTTGTGAAAGTGGATATTCAAATGGTGATGACTAATGCATTACAAATGGCCTACCTCACTCAACGGGGAATTTCTCGGCACTTGTGTTTTGTTTAACTTTGTATTTATTCATTGATCACACCACAGCACACCAAACACGCACATATGGTTTACGAATGTCAGGAATCTCAGTTGTCATGGCAATGTTTAATTTTAACAGTCCATTTTGCTTCTGGCAGCACATAACTTCTTTAGAAAAATCGACTTACCCCACCTGCAGAAGCAGAGTGAAAGTGTCCCACTGGGATGAGATTTTTTACTGGCTTTTCCACCTCTTCCAACTTTCTTCTGCCTCAGACACTCCGCCACTTTTCCAACCTGTACATTACCATGCTGTAGATAAAATGTGTTCTTTTATTATAGTCTGTCATGTCAAGATGCTGTACCTGGGTCGCCCTCTTCAACTGTTCAGACTGTCCTTTTTTCTATAATTTCTGGCAACCCGACTCAAAAAGTTGGCTCTTAACCGGGCAATTTGCCCTCAACATGCTTTCTTCTACTCACTGCTGGGTTACGGACAAAATACAGGTGGGAATGTGAAAAAACAGGGCAATGCAAGTGTCTCGTCATGTTAATAACCGTTAAAAGTCCAGATGTTTCAAAAATAGATGTGATATTCCCCAATTAGTCAACAAACCATGCTCCTAAATGTGGTCTCCATGCATTACATGTTGTGACTCTAGCGCCATCTACTGCTGTAAATGAGCCCAATATAGAGTGAGGACTTTAGTTAACATTTGTTTTTAGCTTATACTTTGGACTCATTTATAAATCAGATACATCTCCAAGTATATTGAGGGAATAAGTAGTTATTTTATATTTTGTATTAACTGCTTAGTTTTTACTCTACAGCTGTCAGGACTTAAACTTTTGATAGTTACTGGAAAATATTTTACTGTGCTGCCTTTTTAACCAACCAACACCTCTGGGCAAGAAAATCACCAGAAGACCCCACTTGACTTACTTCCTCCAGGGGCCTCAGGGTCTCCAGAGTGCTTGCTGGCACACAACAGATAGAGCCATCACTGCACTTTTCCTTAATCATGACGAGTCCTGAGGTCTGCTGTGATCAGGGTCCATTCATTCTAGTAAGCTTGGCTCTGATTTTAGCTATCAGGCCCTTAGAACTGTCTGGTTTGTTTTTCCTCCCGACACCCGGTTTCAAATTAAAATGTTATGATAAAAAGAATAGTTTATATTCAAAAAACGTATTTTTACCGACCATAGTTCTGAGCAAACATTTAACACATTTGATAGCATATAGAAACCCTCTTGATACCTTGAAGGTTAAAGTGATCCATGTTTGGGAATCAACCATAAAAGTATCTGCTGTGATGCTCCTTGACAACTCTTACTATTAAATAATCTTGACATTCTCACACTGATCTTGTTTCCACACTTTATTTTTCAAAGTTCCAGAGCAACTATTTTTACTTCTTCTTTTCCACGTCCTGCTCGGCGGCCTCCTTTGCTCTCTTGGCACGGATGCCGAAGAGACGAGCATTGGCGCGAGCCATACGCAGGCTGGCGAAGGCCTTGAAGTTCTTCTCATCCTCAGAGATAACACGAGCCTTCTCGGTTTTGTGCACCTGGGAGAATGAAGAAGAAAAAGGGTGAACACATATTGCGTGATAATTGTGTCTCTAAAGGACAGACTCCCACTAATAAGTTAATTTATGCAAATAGAAGTGGAGTGTAATGGATCATATTTTGGGAAAACCAATTTGTTTTTCAAGCTAGAATTGAAAAAGCAGTCATCAGAAAAGGGGTTCACGTTTTTCATCAAAGAAGTACAGAGATTCCGGAGATGTATCATCACCTGACTGCGTAATACAGAATAACAAATTATTTGAATATATATATTTTTCAAGAATCATCACTGACGACGTATAAAGTCTAGTGACAAAATCCAGCCCGTTCGATGTAAGCTATTAAAAAGCCACCTAAAACAAATCACTTTTATTTCCAGTGATCTGATAATCCTTCCTGATTCATGTTAATATAGATGTGCTGGGTACTTACGTTCTTGATGGGCATGACAGCACCACCGAGCTGAGTGGCCATCTTGAGTTCCTCCTCCTGAAAAGATGGAAACAGTTCATTATTCAACAAAATATCCATATCACTCAGTAAGGCGGCTAAACAAACACCCTGCCCTTACAAGAATTTGAGTGAGGTCAAAAACTCTAAAAGGCTGTATAATTAAAGGTGAACTGCAATGTGAGTGCAGCAGTGCGCAGTGTTCGGCCTTCCTGTGTTCTTCAAACATTAGTCTAAGATTGGAACAAGTCCTCAGTCAAGTAATAAAAACAACCCAACAAATACATTAACTGAGAATTAAAGTTATGATCTTTCACAAAAGCAGGGCAGCAATCTGTTCTGCTCATAGTGGTGTACTGCAGGGATAAGGGGGAGGAACTAATGACTTTGGTGCACTTAGAAGTGCAGAGTACACAAGTTAGGACTCATTATTTGAACCCCTCCCCCCAAAGCACATCTTTAAACTTATTTCAAAAAGGAACAAATACAATAAAGGGTTCTTTTAGTTTTCATAAATTACTTATAAAAGCTTGTTCAAAAGCTGTTGATTTCATTTTGATAAGATGGAGGAATGGTAAACAAACACTGGGACTTAAAATTTGATTTTGAGAGATGACTCAATCCTACAGACCACGTGTCTTTGAATTATGTTTTAATACTTTTTTCTCTCAGGAAAATGAATCACAAATTCAAACTAGTTGGTTAATAAGCACAACAACAGACTGTCACATGTCTGATCTTTATGCAGCAACATAAAAGAATCTTACCGTGCTGTCTCCCTTCTTGGGAGCAGAAGCCTTCCTGGGGAACAGGATGAGCTTGGAGCGGTACTCCTTCAGTCGCTGCACGTTGGCCTGAAGAGATTCTGTTGATCTGTTGCGACGGCGAGAGTCGACGGAGATGCCGATGGTGCGGGCTGTCTTTTTGTGGATGCCAGCTGCCTGTAGTGAGGAAACAGCTAAATGTTTTAAACACAACTCAGATAAGTGATGTCCAATATGTGACAGTCCATTATGGTTTCCGATAGCAGAAGGAACAGTCATCAGATAATAGGTTCAAGGTATTCATCAAGTAAATACAGAGATTCCGGAGATTTATCATCATCTGACTGAAGATGTTAAACACAAAAACACGTTTTTTTTTTTTTTTTTTACATTTCTGCAAATGAAGACATGCTGGTAGAGCTGCAAGTGCAAATACAGATACATGCACTCTAATGACTCCACACTTTAACCTAACAAGGTGGGGCACAGCCCTGCCCACTCATTTCTTTAGGTTGGGAGAAATATGCTGTGGCCATCTTGAAAGGATGATATTTCACAGGAAAGGCTGATGCAGAGGATAACACTCCAGAGTGTGACTTGTGCTTTCCCCACACAATGGGCATTAGTTTGCTTATACAACTTACATTTGCAATTGGTGATTTAAATAAACGTTTTTTTTTTTATAAAGGTGAGATCTCACCGACGCAATTAGTTTTATAAATGCTGTATAAAGTACAAAGTTGACTAGGCAACAAACACTATTACGATTACTCGTGTTTGCCCACCTGGAAGAAAAACATGCACGTCCACATGTTTTTGGGTGATTCACACCAACAGTCATTTAGCCTTTCTCCCACAGTACAGGATTACTGAGGTGGAAAGTAAAGGTAGAGTTTGGCAAGAGCAGAAGGTCTTGGAAGCAGGACTTTGTTCTTTTGCAGCTTTTTGTTGTGTATTTTGGTTAGGTGGGCTGTATGATTCATCACAGAGTTGAGCTTGTTTAGTTTTGTATCTTAAGTAGTCAATAGAATTTCTGGGGTGGAGGTCACCTTGATGCTACGCTTTAGACTTTTAAAATAAAAAAAGTTTCTGCCCGACCACCCACACAACATAAATCAGTCACTAATGGAATCCATTAGTTCAACGTTTTCAAACGTTGCCCAGTATTTTGGGATTTACATTGCGGATTAACTATTTGTGCATGTGAACCATCTATTGGACAAATACAAGACATTACCTTGAGTTCCTCCAGAGTGAAGCCACGTCCAGCACGGACCTTGGTGTGGTACCTGATGGTGGGACACCGGACCTGAGGCCTTAAAGGGCCAGCCACAGGACGGGGCGCGATGAGACGGGCCTTAGCCTGACGAGTATTTCGCCTGAAGAAAGAGGCATTTTAGTCAAAATGACAGTAACCAACTAACCAGTTCAGTCCCAGAGACTAAAGAACTTCTTAACGACAATACATCTGTGTCTCTTAACCATGAAATAAGGCAAGTAACAGAATGACGGGGGCTCCTGTATTTAAATATTACATCAATAACGCATATAAATAATTACTGTACAGATTAGGTAATGTCCTCAAACTCCTTTAAGGATACAGCTGGAAACTAAGACAATTTAACAGAAATCCATCAAAAGGCAAAACTCAGTCATCAGATAATAGGTTCAAAATATTCATCAAGTAAATACAGAGATTCCGGAGATTTTTCATCATATGACTGGTGATGCAAAACACAAAAAGATGGTTCTTATGTCAATTATAATTCA
The DNA here is from genome assembly GCF_000735185.1 of Notothenia coriiceps. Taxonomy (NCBI): domain Eukaryota; kingdom Metazoa; phylum Chordata; class Actinopteri; order Perciformes; family Nototheniidae; genus Notothenia; species Notothenia coriiceps. Next base: position 789,891 of record NW_011368185.1, on the reverse strand, counting down.
ATTAAATAGGTTTCGACCAAAAGGCAACTGATTCAGCAAGACTTGTGGCATCTTTTGAACAGCTAGAAAGGCCAAACCTGAGGATCTGAGGCTAAGGACCGGCTCTTTTGGTGTCTACATTTCTGCTTTAGGGCCAGGTAGAGAAAGACATGCTTTCAAAGATAAGTAGACACTTTAAAATCAGTTCTAATCAGAAGTCAGTCAGAAGAACCAGGATTGGGGTGATGTTAAAACCAATACGAACCCGAACCCAAGCACCCACAATATTTAGGTTAGATAGCATGTCTAAACGTTTGCACACAACGTACTGATGCAGTTACACTTCATAAAAAAAAAGCATAGTTAAGATATTTCACTGCCTACAGTGCAATGTGCAACTGTAAAGCGTGTTAGCTGAAGTTAGCATCGCAAATTGAAGCAGTGTAGTTCTCACCTGCGGATCTTCCTGGCTGGCTGGTTGAACCAGGTGCGCACTCTTTTCTGCCAGTCTTTGTGGAAGTGAGGGTTCAGGAGCATTCCATTCCGGCTGGGTGCCATGGTTGCCTACTTCCCTGAAACACAGCGTGGCACACGGACATTAGCAGACTGTCATGCCGGCACACCATCGTGAGGACCAGGGGCTGTGGTTGAGATGCTAAGCTAGCAGGTCAACGACTGTTTTCTTGTTCAATTCCCGTGACCGGCTGCTAAATTCCATAATAACTAATCATTTTAATGTGAACATTGGTAACGTGCGCTCATATTGTTTTCAGGCATATTACAATATTAAGTACAATGTGGCCTCTAACAGCAATGCTAACAGTCACAAACACAGCTTGAGCGGGGATGGCTACAAAGTAGACGTGGTTCTGCAATTCTACGATAACGTCTTATGACAATAATGACCTTATTGCAAAGGTGACAAAACACTCCATCTAATGTTGTAAAATAAATTGACAAATAAATATAAAATACCAAGGATTGAACTAGATTCTTTTTAAATTTGAAGAGATAAATGTAACATACCTACGAGGAAGGAAAATGGCCGAAAGGAAAAAGGAAGTGTAAAAGCGGGGCATTGTGGGATATGGTGTCAACCAGCCAATGGCAGTACAGCATTATCAAAGAGTTTGTAAGAGAGCAGTATCCCCACAAAAACAAACCGATACAACGTAACATTGTAATAAAGAAATATAATGTAGGAATATGCTATATTTTTATAAAAAATATATTGTAAAAGAAACATATGTATTTGCTATCGACGTCTCTATAAAAATGATATATTTATATATATATAAATTGTAGCCTGTATTTTTGGAGGTTTCCTCTGCAGAACATACACAACCATAGAACAAGGTTGTGGTAATAGCATTATGAAATATTAATTATGACGAACTTGTGATACAAATATATTTTACAAGATAGGCTAAAACATGAAATAACTGAGCGAACAGAGAACAATTTAATTCAGGTGAAACCGGAAGTAAGAGCGTTTATATCAAAGCTTAGTTATCTTTGTTATCATGCAGGGAGATTCAACTATGCGTTTATAAAAGTCTGGACTTGGCTACAAAAATGTTCTGTCTGCCTGTGAAAATATTAGCTTGCAAATACCATCGCATGCAGCGCTATTGCAGGGGTGTCGCATGAAGTTTGGGAAGTAGTTGTAAAAAAACATTGTTTGCACCGTGCACACAGAGATCTGCCGGTGGCTGGGAGAACAGAGCGTTCAAAAGTGACAATATACAAGGCTCGATGCTCCAATGCTCGTTTGCCATAAGTATTTTCGCGGAAACACGAGCAATCTGTCCATCAGCTGGCCAAAAGGCATCACATGTAGAGGAGCAGAATTACAAAGAAAAAATGGAAATACTTAAGTACCTCAAAATAAGTAGACTATAGTACTTGAGAGTAAATCTACTTAGTTATTACCACCACTGCAATATAGCAGCTTATCATCCACACTATACATAAAATAAATCAATGTTAATTCTGTTTCCAATTTGTTAAGTTTTTGCCTAAAAAATAACAAAAATAACCTATACAAATACTGTTAAAGTAACCGATCGATAAGCAGTATTTGTAATTGTTTCAATTAGGCCACATTATTTCACAGTGGCACAGGATCATCTGCCAATACAAGCAATTTTGTTCATGTTCAATCCATAATAAAATGTAAAATTATAGTTGGATCTTTTTGTCTTGTTATTATTAGCATACAAAATGTAATGTTTGTACAACTATATACAATTAATTATAATCTCGGTGGGAACCGGGTTAGGGGGGGCTCGAAAATATTTCCAATTACCCAAGAGCGGCCTGACTGAAAAAGGTTGGGAACCACTAACTTATCACAAAGACTGGATGATGGGGAAAACAGATAGCAGGGGTCTGTAAACAAACATAATCCACCTACAAGCACCTCTACAGCTCATTAATGTATGTTATGTTTTTTTTTATTCCGTGCTGAGAAAGATTATTCTTTGTAGGTATTCCTGCTAATTTGGTTATTTTCTCTATTAGTCAAGGGAGCGTTAGATCATTTATTCATTTATTAATGCCTGTACATGTTTCTATTTCACAACTTGATATCAGTTAAATATTATTTTAATAATAAAACATACATATTGTTCATACTGTTCATTCACACTGCAATAATGTCATGTTTCTTATTATATCTGTTGAAAGGACATACCTGAAAGACACAACTGCCTCACCATTTTCTCCTTATATGAGGGTCAAGAAGAAAATCCACAAGGAAAATAAAAGCTGATGTTATGAGATTTATGACCGACACTGGACATTCACAAAAAAACTACATTTTATTGTGAACACAAGGATCTGCACACGGAAGTGAGCAATCAGACTCCGCTTTGCAACACTGATTTGAAACTACGGATTGGTGTTTGTTTGAGGACGACAACATCAGTAGTGTTCATAACCTGCCCTATTTTATTCTTTTGTATCGTAGGCCTACTCTGTTTCATTTAAACTATTTTAAACGTTATCATTTGTATCCTATAATATGTTGTATTGTTGGAGGAGCTCGGGACCTACGATTTTCCTCACTACACTGTAGCTACTGTGCATATGATAATAAAACACTTGATTCTTGAACCTTCATTTACCGGTCCTGATAAAACTAAATACAAGGGGCGGAAATCCAGCACCAGCAGCATGAGTGCTAGCGATAGCCATTTGTAACTGAGTTCGCAGATCATATGTGTCTGTTGCCTTCATATTCTGCGGGTGATTTCATAAACCAAAAGAGCATTTCAATATGAAGCAGCAGTTACTGTAAGAATCGATTACATCTATTCATATATCATTGCAGACTTGTCTAATGACTTTACTGCTTGCTAAATCGTTTTTTATTAGAGGCAATTACTTAACTTTGGTAATCAGAATCAGAATTCCTGACTAGTCCCACAGCGGGGACATTTATATTATTACAGCAAAAGTGGCATAGCACATTGCTCATACTGTAGCTGCAGCTTGAAGAGATTGCGATCCAGTTGGCTCGATGTTTTGATTGGGATTTTGTTGGTGCTTGGTAAGTGTAACCAGTGCAACAGTATACAACTTCACCTTTTTGTATAAAGAAACACACAGTTGAAAGTGGAGAACAAAGAGCTCTTCTGAAAAGTGAGTATGGCACATTGTTAAACAATGTAAATCAAACCTCTGTGCAGCTGGAAGCAAATGTTCTGACCAACATGACCTTTCAGTTTGTTCAGCAGCACCCTGAAGAACCCTTCCTTGCTGCCTGGATCGGTTTGCAGGGCATAGAGAAGGAGAGCCTCCACATTTGGATGAATTGTGAACAACTCCAAAGTAATCTCAGTCATTGGCAAAAACAAGCAGCCAAACAATGTCATTGCCCCCTAGGAGGAAGACATGGAAGGGCAAGGTATTGCGATTGTCATGCAAATATAAATTGGACAGCAAGATTGTCCTGGGATGACGTTGTTTGTTTAAACGACACGACATGCATGCAAGCGATGCAAGCACCCTAAAGACCACCAGGACTAAGCTCCGGACCTGGGGTCCCTGGGCCCTCCCCAGCCACATCTAGACATTTAACCTCCCTACTATCATTCAAATAAGCACTCAAAACCCACCTCTTCACACTTGCCTTTCCCTGTTAAACCCCTTTCCTCACACCATTACTCTGCCAGTTCTCATCTTTGTTTGTTTTGTTCAATAAAGTGACTTTGGGTATCTAGAAAAGCGCTATATAAATTGAATGTATTACTATTATTATTACCTTTGTGAGACCATGGCTTTATTTGTCCTGAATTGCTTGAAAATAAAAATGTATCTGTATTTTCTCCCCTTTTCTCTCTTTGGCTGTTGCATACATAACTCAGTCTTTTATTATTATTGAACTGGAGATACTTTGTGACACATGTTCAGTTAGTCAGTAAAGCGAGACAACTAATAACAGCTTTTATTTTCCGTTATCATCCTGAGAGTGCAGTTTTTTGTTCAAACCGCTGCTTCATTAATCATTGATCCTCTGCAATCTCTACCTATCTACGCCTGAGGGCAAAGGTCAAGGTGTGGAACTACAATGAGCAAAAAGAAGCAGCATGCTCTGTCGGCACATGCAAAGTTGTTTTGTTTGTCGACCTGACTCATAATGTAAAGCGTCTTTGGGTCTAGAAAAGCGCTATATCAATCTCATTTATTATTATTATTATTAAAGTAACATGAAATGAACATGTCTACAGTGCATCATACAATTTACAATAAGCCTCTTGAAAAATGTATTTCAAGTGATATTGTTATTGCTGAATAAAATTGTGCTTTTTTTTGGTCCATTTTAAAGCTGTTGTGATTAGACAGACCCAGTAGGAAATAAACAAAGGAGAGTTAAGACCAAATTTTATTATATGAACGTGACACAACTCTTACAATCTCGTTGTCATATATTACCACATCTGTGCACATGGAGCAAAGAACAAATACTGATGGATCTCGAGATAAAGAGGCTTCTTCTGTTGGGTAGTAGCTTAAAAGTCCTAAGTGGAAGATATTACAGATGATTTTATATTATTTTGATAGCACAATTTCAGTATCAAAATAAATACCACAGATGAGAAGGCGTGTCCCACCATGACGATGGTAATCATGCCTTCTAACATTTAATTGAAATGACATTACAAAAATATCACTGCAAGTTTATCCATTTATTCTTCAAATGACTTAAGAAATGTGTCATATGCAGCTTGATCCATGAGGCCTTCAAGTTCTTCAGGCTTTTCAATCGTCATCTTGATAAGCCATCCTGAAAAGTAAGAGTTCATAATTGAAAAGCCCAATTTTATTTTTCATGTGCAACACAATACATGTTTCTTTCATCCCAAGGTTTTTTGCTATGCTTTATAAAATATAGCACTCTGGCTGCATTCCTTGCACAATTGCACTATTGTATACTTGAACATACTGTATGTGCTTGATTTACATTTGGATTTCCCTGCTCAATCAAGCTTTGTGTTGTTGATGTATTTTTATATTCAGTTTTATATGTCAACCTTTGCTGCAAATTGAGAATCCCCCTAGTGCAGTCAGTGGTCCCCAAACAGGGGTATGGGGTTGAGGGGATTGCAGGGGTTAGTAGAAAGATTAAGGAATGAAATGTATTTTCACACAAAAAAACATTTTAAATACATTTTCAAATGCCTGGTGTCCTGCCCCCAGAACTATCAAAGGTTATTCGAGACAAGCAAGCTCAAGTGTCTCATCAAACGCTCTAGTCTTGACAAAAGATGTTAAAACTGCCAAAAGTGAGTTTTAATATTAATATTTTTAACTGACAATAGGTGTAAAGGTCAAGTCTAAATGCATTTGTATTAAGAGGACAAGTGTTTTAATCTAAGGAGCAGATGGTTTGAATACGATTACAAAGAGTTTAATAAAAGAAACGATGTAGGCGAATCATCACAGATGAGTGGGGGGTACTTATAGAATAGCGATCAGCTCATGGGTTACACGAGACAAAAAAGGTTGGGAACCACTGCCCTAGTGGGAACATCCAGACAACCTTGAGCTGTTAACTTATTCTGGTTTGGCAATTTCTCATCTATTTTACCAACACATGTACAGGGAGAAATATACTAGAAAAGAACAACGGTGAACGTGAGACGCTTACCCTCAGCGTAGCAGGCTTTGTTCACAAGTCCAGGATTCTCTGTCAGCTCTGTGTTGATTTCAGTCACCTCTCCTGTCAGCGGTGAGTACAGCTCACTGGCAGCCTTCACACTTTCCAAGGCACCAAACTCCTCTACAACACACACACACACACACACACACACACACACACACACACACACACACACACACACACACACACACACACACACACACACACACACACACACGTCAGATAGTGCTTATCACACCGCTTGACTGAATCCCTTTCACAAATGTGCATTGTATTCCTTACCCAGCTGTTCAAGTCTTTGGCCAACTTCAGGGAGTCCACAGTACACCACATCACCTAATGCTTCCTAAAATCGTAGTACAAAGTATTACTAAAGTGATTAAATGCAGTGATCTAAGGATGCCTTAAATGCAATTCTGTATTAGAAGGAAATGGCTGTTTATATATTATGTTCATTGTTGTCAACAAATCTCATGAAAATGGGATAACCAACAATGCTTTAGTCTTTCTCCAAAATTCACCAGGTAACCTTATTCATATAAAATAAAGACTGGCTGGAGCCTTCTATCCCTCGGTTGGCTATATCCATGAGTCTCTTTAGTGGGAACAGCTTATTTTGGAATTTGAAGTCCTTATATGCAACTGAAATATCTCATATACTGCTACTAAATAAGAAACGTTCATGGATTTAACAGAATGCAGTTCAATATAAATAAACAATTTTTTGAACTTGGAATTGTTCAAGCTTCAGAACACAGCAAGAAACTTTGAGCCTGATTGAGGTAATCTGTTTTTTTAGATAAAATATTGGAGACGTGCAGTGGGCAGCAATTCAGTCTTGAACCACGCGAATCAGTCAATATCCAACAATGCAAATCCTTTCCTCAGACATATTAGCAGTTTCACCTTATAAACACACAACAAACACAATAGGGTTCACCATCACATTTGACTTCTTTTGTCCATTTGGCATGGGAGGTAATAATTCAAACTTTTCATTTTACAGGCTAACCTGAGTAGTGTTCACTCATAAATTATCTCTCTCCGTTCAACATATGGAAACAATGCCTCCTTAATTTAGTTAAAGATTATCTAAAAGCTTTATTCCATTCAAAGACAACATACTGGCCTTTATTCAAAGCTCCGAACTATAGGTAAAGGGCCTGCCCTTGAGCTTTTCTGCACACTACTGCAATTTGGCCGTAATCAATTGTCTCAAACTAAAGTCATAAAACAGTAAATTAGCTTGTTATAGTGCAGTTGCTGCAGGTGGGGACAAAGTGCAGTACTGTACTTCATATATTAGCCTATCACTATTTGTGAGATAGCCATCAGAAAACTTCTGAACCAAGTGTGTCATAAATCAATGGTTAGTAATAAGACTCCATAACTCACCTGAGCATAATTGCTGATACCCACTGTGCCCACTCCACTTTCCACTCGCACCCACTCGTGCTTATCTGTGAACTTTAGGGCTGCGGAGAGAACAGGGGAATCATTTAGCTTGGAACAGATTAATCCATTAGTGCGAAACAACATCAAACTATGAAGCATGAATGCAATACAGCTCTTACAATACCTAATGAAAAATAACTTTAATATTGTGGTACATATCAGGGGAAGCTTAATGGTGTCAAAAAACATAGGCTGGATGTCCAAAGAGCATCTACTGTACTATGGACTACAGCTGAAGAGTATGCTTCTTATGCAACACCATATGCTGTCAATTCGAAGTGCAGTTTACTGGAATAAATGTTACAACCTAAAAAATTATGGGTTCTGCAGATTCTGTTTCCTTTATCATCAGCCTTTTAAGAGTAGTAAATCTGACAATTGAAAAGACTGAAGTTTAAAAGAGGATTTTAAATCTCAGCTCATGCTGTCATCTTAAAAACACCCCAAGGGAAGAATCACAATGCATCAACAATTCCCAGGGTTGGCATCAGACCATGCAGAAAAATACAGGTTTAAACCAGATTGTGAAATGTGCAAGATGCTGATGCAAGGCCGGAGAGAGCAGTCAGTTATGAGAGCTGAACATTTCTGCAGATCTTTATTTATTTTGGTTATTAAAATGGGTTTGAAGATTTAACAGCATGCAGGGTGGAAGAAAAAAAGAATGAGGCAACAACTAGAGAAAATTGTAGTTTTTCTGACTGTTAATACCAGGGATTGATAACTCTACAGCTATGTGTGGCACATACCCAGGATCAGGGGATGGCGTTTTGTTTGAAAAGCTTCAAACTGTTTGCTGCACGAGACATTACTAATGTGTTGTTTGTGGTTAGTAATTAACGTCCCACTCGAGCTCGTGGTATGTAAAAAGGCTTAAAAAAGCCACAAAATAAAAGATTTAATCAATTTTAGTTACCAACATGCAACTGCTTACGTTTTTTGTTTACTTTGACAGCGACCCCGGAGATAAAAACAAACTTTATCTGCCCTTCCTGTCGCATTCCTCTGCTCCGATTTGGGCAAGTGCGTGAGTTGTTTCGCCCCTTACAGACAAGCAGGAATGTGTGACCAACCCGCATGTTAGTGTGTAACATTACAGCACATTTGCACAGACATTTAAATGTATTTTTATTGTATTTACCTGTGGACAGGGCCGGGGTTGTGCTCAGGGTCCGCGGGGAGTTGCTCCTCCACAGCAGTCGGGCCGCGGAGACCTGCGCTGCCGACGAGAGCTGAGGAAGTCTGGGGGAAAAGTTTGCAGAGAGGCTCCGCAGCGCTGCTCTCATCGCCATCTTCACTCAGTGTATGTGTATGTCAGTGTCTGGTGTGTGTCCACTAGTCTTTCGGGTGCATTTACACTTGACCGCGGGAGCGCGCACCATCCCAATGTTTGCGGGCTCCCGCCTGGAGGGAGGTGGGCTGGGATGACGAGAGGGGAGTGTGTGTGGCGTCTTAAAATGTGAAGTTATTGCAGACTTCTTTGATTGTAAATCATAACAAATTAACATTGTAGGAAGAAGTATTCACGTCTTATACTAGCTATGCACAACCGTAAAACTACTCTTCTACATTTTAAATGTAGCACTTCTGAAAGTCGCCTACTCTTCAAAGTACAAATTGTAAACTACCAAAAACAGACTGCTTTCTTCTAAATATATTTAAAGTATTGATATGTTAATATTATATTATAAACCAAAACATTAGTGTTATAGTGCATGTGCAATCTAAATAAAATGTTTAAAGTTAAGTTTGCCTGTTGGCGTCTGAGACAAATGAAAAATAATGTATAATTGGTAGTTTAATCATAATTATATATAACATGTTAATTGTATGCTTATGTTTTTCTTGCACCACTTACTGAAAAAGGTTGATAAAGCTTTGTATTCAGCTGCAAGGTCAGTGTGACCCTTTGCTCTGCCCCAGAGGAAGAGTCAGATAATCTCCTTCACAGCTGTAAATGAAATATCACACAATCTGTGGACAATTATTTAAATAGTTTGTCTCAAAGCCATTTAAACCTCTGATCATATTGTTCAAACTCTTAGGCTCTTGTAATGTATATAATTGTATTCTGTAAAACAGAGCACAAACATTACAAGAGACTAAACAATGTTGATTCATATTAACTTTATTCAGACAAACCCACATTTGAACCTCTTGGCAGAGGCATATTTAATTTGTGGAGTCTAGCTTGAAAAATGTCAGACAGGACAAACAAGCAGGTAAAACAGATGAATATATGGAGAACACTTAACATATTTATTGTGCATCTAATTTGTATTTGGTAGCCAGACTCAAGCACCATTTTATTTATTACCAAGATGGCATCACAGCAGATCACACGACTTCCTGACCAAATGCCATCCATTGACTGTTTGGATGACAATGAGGATTAAAATTTCCCCTTAAAAGTAACAAGGACGACAACAAATATGAGCGCAAAATTGTAAGAAGTACAAAAGAAAATTAGGAGCTTTTGTCACCTTTACCAGTTAACCATGTAACTGAGACAAGATGATTCCCCTTAATGACTGCAAGGATCAATCCTTATACACACCAACATGATAAAACACAAAACCTGCAGGCTCCACTAATGACCGCAGTTATAAAAGGCTTTTGCTCTATACGGACTCCTGCACAGGTCAGAGGTCATGCCATTAGACGGAGGTGCCCTCTGTGGGCGCTGATGTCTTATTGTCGTCAGGCTTCATGGCTGGGAAGAGCAACACCTCCTGCAAGAGAACAAAACTGTTAGCTGAGGGTTTTTTCTCTTAGAGCGCAAACATAAAAGTAGACACTGCCTGGCTGATGTTGGCAGCTTATGTAAGTGTGCATACACTGCAGGAAATATGCTTTCCTGAAGAGGTTATCTCTTTAAACCATTGTTCTTTGATCCTGTGTTCTTCTGTTGCACTTCAGTCTGATCAAAGTCTAAAGTGCTCTTCAGAGGACAATGCACTGAGGGAAGGTGCCATGTGGTCACACATACTACATGATCAGGGACCAGGTTGATTTGATTACATTCTTGACTCTGATTTGTTACTTTGATTAGGTCCTTTTATAATTGTGGTTTGTACCTTATTCATTGTGTTAGTTACAAAATATTGTGTTTCTAAAACAAACAAAAAACGTGTCAAGTGCATGGCCTTTCTCACTAAACGTTTTGCATTTCAATCCTGTATTTTTTTTTAAATCTGTGTTTTCCCAGCAATCTTCTTCTATTCCTTTTGTTAGCGCTTTGATGCACATTTTGGCAAATTACCACCACTGTTAACCAGATCAATAGTGTGAACCATTTACACTTAAGTACAAGTTAATCCTTGCACAATCAAACAAAAGGGGGACCCACTCAAGTATAATATCAGCTCCTTTAAAAAAATAAAAAGTTGTCAAAGTTGTGTAAGGACTTAACAAGTTTGAATTGTGACTCCTACGACAGTTTTACCTTGATGTTGTTGGAGTCGGTGAGGAACATGGCGACACGATCGATGCCCATCCCCCAGCCGGCTGTCGGTGGCAGTCCGTACTCCAGAGCCGTGCAGAAGGTCTCATCGATGAACATGGCTTCATCATCACCCTCAGCTTTGGCCTGGAAAAGATCCAACTCCAGTTATTAACATGCACCACTATACACACTTACACTGCAACAACAAGGAGCCTGGACCTTTAGAAAATAAAACAATGCAACAGAAATAAAAAATAATATACATACCATGGCTTGCTGCTCGAAAAGCTCTCTCTGTCTGACGGGATCATTCAACTCGGTGTAAGCATTGCAGATTTCCTTCTTCATTACAAAGAGCTCAAAACGCTCCGTCAGGCCTTTCTGGGATCGGTGCCTGAAACAAGTGAGAAAGTGTCAATACGGATTTAAGCACTGCATTCGAAAAGATAAATATGTGCCTGAAAGAAGGTCTTTCTCACCATTTCGCCAAGGGACTCATGATTTGAGGATGTTCACAGATGAATGTTGGGTTGATACAGGTGACCTCAAGGTAATCTCCAACCAACTGCGGAGCAAAGAAGATCAGCAGTTAGGACCTCATTGACAAAAAAAATAAGCAATAACAAATAGTGTTGTGCATCAATGCAGCACCTTGTCAAGGAGACGAGCAGTGGTTCTGGGTGACGGACATTCAACTCCTTTCTTTGCACACAGCTCGTCAAAGAATTTACGTGTCTCTGAAGGTAAAAGAATGAAAGAGAAATCATTAAAAAAACGTCATATTTCTGAGTTAAAGATAAATATATGTGAAATACAGACAATGAAAAAAACCCTACAGGTGAGGGATAGAAGAATTAAGAGTTTAACCGAATAGGGATGAAAACAGTTTAAAACACAGCCTCAAACAAAATGTAAGAAAAGTACAAAAGTTGTTTTCACATTTCCGAGGGACTGTTACACTCACAGAAAATCCATCTGTAAACATCTACAGATCCTCACCTTCACTGTCATAGCTGTCAGTAGGAGGGAATTTCTCTCCCATGATCTTCTCCAGGTCTCCAGTCAGGCTCAGTCTTCTGAATGGCGGCGTGAAGTCGATCTCAAAGGCCTTCCCCTCAGGACCGTCAGGGTGATAAGTCACCTTGTATCCTCCAGTGATGTGCTTCACCATTCCTGAAGCAAAAAGGGGAACCACTGAGTTAAAGAGAGTATTTTTTTGCTGAGAAGACAGCGAGAAGAAATAAGAGTGGGGGATTTGTATTTTCAAATGCACAATTCATACCAATAGTACCATCCTCAATGACAAAGATATAAACTGTTTCCTGATAACCAGATCATTATCAGCCTAAAACTTCAATGGAGTTTAATGTGGATTTTTTCCCCTCACTATGTGTTTGCACTTACCTGAGAGAAGTTTCTCTGTGATTTCCATCAAGTCATGGTAATCTGCATATGCCATGTAGAATTCACAGGTGGTGAACTCTGGATTGTGGGTAAGATCGATGCCTTCATTTCTGAACTGACGACCGATTTCATACACTCTGTCCATTCCACCAACCACAAGCATCTGTGGGAAAGATATGATATGAAGCTTTAATATTGAAATATCTGACACATGACGAACAAAAGGCAAAAACGTTGAGTATTTGAAGTTTTAGCTCTACAAAATTCACAGGAAAAGGGTGTTCCAATTGACGACAAAAAGTGACCTTGTGGAAGAGCTCAGGCGCGATCCTCATGAACAGGTTCATATCCAGGTCATTGTGGTAGGTGACAAACGGACGGGCCACGGCTCCACCAGGAATAATGTTCATCATTGGTGTTTCAATCTAAAGTAAACACAAACGTGAGTCAGCAAAAACAGTTTACACTATAATTCTTATTGCCTCAGATGTGGAACTAACACACAAACTTAGTGTGAAAGAAATGTAATATTATAGCATTTTAAAATACAAATTGTTGCACAAAAGGTAATTAAACATTTGTGAAATATTTTGTTCGCTAAAGCTTGTCCACTTGGATGTCTTAATACACTACAGACAGCAATTCCTACCTCCAAAAATCCCATCTGGTCCAGGAAGCTGCGCAGGTATGTGATGATTTTGGCGCGAGTAATGAACTTTTGCCTCACATAGTCATTGAGAATCAGATCCAAGTAGCGCTGGCGGAATCTGGTTTCCTTTCAAGAGAAAGATTACAAAGTGGTGAGAAAAAAAAGCTTTAACATTGTTTATTACCACAGGTCACTATCTCTTCCAATCAACATAGGCTACTGTGAGCAAATTCACAGAACAATTAACAGCACTGAACATCTTTGAGGTTCTCTACTTGTGTGACACTGCAACCAGGGTTGAAAGCTATAAGAAAGAAAACATTAATTGAATAATGAAGCACAAGTGCAACGGCTGCCTTTGTCCCACCAGGCAAAGTTATACACTGTTGTTAGGAGACTGTAACGTTAGTAGCCAGGAGAAAGAACGTTGCCAGAGCACAAATCCAGTCCACTAGGCAAAACAAATTTGCACAAAAACTAAACTTATCAAAAAAAAGGTCTGATCTTCCCTCTAGCACATGTTATGAAATCAATCTCACAGTTAAACTTTGACTTGTCATAGCAGGAAAACACTAGTGTTGACATTAATTATAGCTCTACTACATTATAGGTGTCCCAGGGAGCCATTCAAGCAGAGTGAATGTGCAAAAGAGAATATACTCGTTCTGAGTGCTCGCGGAGATCACAACAATCCCTCCTCCTTGAGTAGAAGCAACAGTTATTATTGGCCCTCGCGTGTCCAGTGTGAAAATAACCACTTAATCTTTATTCAGACAAATCTTATTAACTACACGTGCTTGACAAGTCAAACTGAAATGAATAAGAAATAATTAGCAGGTGAAATAGATAAGCGCGTTCACACCGCAGTACTTTTCCCACCTTAGTTCCGAAATGTCGCGTTCACCCAAAGCAGAAGAAGAAGAAGTGACGTCAGCGGCTTCATTTGCCTAATCCTCCCTCAGGGACTTATTCCGGTGTGAACGCAATCTGTACTTAGTTCATGAGGACTAAAGAGTTCTCAGGAACTAAGTTCTGATGAACCTTTGTGGGAAAAGTACTGCGGTGTGAAAGCACCTAATGCTTAAAAAAAAAAGGTTAGATATAAACTAATGGTTCTGCTTTGTGTAGTCCATTCTCTGTTCCTCTTACCAATTCATAGTCTAATCACAAGGGAATTACCTTGTCTTTGAGGCCAAAGTGGAGGTGGGGCAACATGTGCAAACATGGTGAAAGAAGTGTCATCTCGGTGGGGATGATGCTCAACTCCCCTTTTTTTGTCTTCCCTGGGATACCACGGACACCGATAATATCGCCGCGACGCAGTTTGTTGTTTATGGCCACAAAGGCCTCCTCAGACTTGTAGCTACTGATGAGTAAAAGAGGATATACAGAAATTAACTAATTATAAAACTAATTGTAGGTGTAAAGACATAACAAATGACATTATACAATACAAAAATATAATGAGTCCACAACAAAACAAATCACAAACTCAAGTTATGTTGATGGTGAGCTGAGTGGATTTACAGTCTTTGTTTTCAACTAAGTTTCCCAGTTGCAGTCATTTTCTGATACAACAACTACTGACTCAGTGAGTGTTAGATTATGAAACTCAAGTAATAAAAAAAAGGAAGTTTAACTATTTATCCTCCACACCATTTCCAAGTATATTAATAACATACATATAGTTGTCAAATGTCACATGCTAGTTAAGAGTCCAGGCTTGATGACATCTACATGCAAATAGAGCCATCTACTGGCAACATATAATAAGCCTTTTGTGACTCAAATGATACACCGGAACAGACTGTGCAATTAGTGTGTGTTCTCTAGCGCCACATGGAGGACACAGGAATTGACATTATAGTCATTTGTGCAATGTGACTCCAACACACCCTGACATACAAAAAGGCAAGCAAAGGGCCAGCGTTATCATTATTATTTATCCTACTTTTGTAGCTGTTATTGTTAATATTCCTCGTATTGAATAGTGACCATATTGTTTAGATTATTGATGGCATCTGGAAGCATCCTCCTTGTTTGACATGTATGTTCACGAATACACATTCACATGGGTTGTCTATGTAGTATTTTAAATATGTTGTTCTTCCTGTACACAAAAATGATGTATCCTGTGCTCTCATTCTGTACCTTGAGTTGGCCATGACTTGCAACTTGACGCCTTCACCTCGCAGGTCGTAGAAAATCAGCTTGGCACCAGAAGCCCTCTTGGCATGGACACGGCCTTTAGATCATATATCAAGTTTAACAGGGGATCTACTGCAGGATTACACGCACACAAAATGGCAAATATATTTACGATTTAAGAAAATATGCCTTGTACCTGACACATTGAGGAGAGCAGCTTCTGTCAGCTGTTCTCCAGGCTGTAGATGATTGTATTTCTCGATGAACTCTGTGAGTGACAAGTCTACATGATACTTGTGAGGGTACGGATCCTCTGCTGTGCCCTTCAGTTCCTGGATGGCCTGCGAGCGGATCTTAAAGTATTGCTATGTTGGAGGGAAAAAGGCAATGGAATTAATACAAAAATACCAAAACATTTCCAGTATAATACGTAAAGAGCAAGGCATATAAATCACAGAAAAAGCTCACATTTGGGTCAAGCGTCTCCTCATCCAACGCACAGGCATCTTCGGCTCCTGTATCATTGGATTCATTTTTTAGATCCAACTGCTCCTTCACCCTGGCTTCTTTTTCAGACGCCTTCTTTTCAGCTTTCATTTGTCTCTTCAGCTCACTGATATGAAAGAGGAATCAAAGATGAGACATAGGTTAGATAATATAGTTTAATGTCAATGATTAAACTAAAACTGGAATTGCCCGGGAGCTTAAATGTGGGGTAGGTAAGTTTGAGAAACCGGCTCGAGATACACTTTTTGTTATATTCCATGGAATGCTCTTAACATCCCGATAGCAATGAATATCTTAGTGCTTTGACAAAAAATCCATTAAAAAATGTCATCTGTGGAAGCCGTAGTACTGTAAAAAGCACAACCAATCATCTGAGCCGGCCCGGCTAAAATGACTGCTTGGCCAACCTGCCTGTCAGCCTTCCATCAGTGCACAAACTTATCTCGTGCCCTCATTGGTCATGTGGGCGTTCGTGTGTGTTGGAGAAGGGGCTCTGTAAGGAAGTGGCAGATTTTTTCCGGCTGTGTATTTTCAAATTCTAGCGCGCTCGAGCTGGTTTCTTCAAAATGACCTAACCCACCTTTAAGTGCACACACATATTTGATTTCCCACATAACCACGCATTTAACTCTATTCTGGGGTTTGTATAAATTATTCTGGTGTTTATATAAATAACCAAAAACATAGAAGTCCATGGAGAGAAACACTCATGCAGAAAGGGAAAGGGGACCATGACAAAAGGTTGGTTGTTTTTCTCATTGGAATGGAAAAGCCACCAACCTTTTGTCACCTCTCCAACGGATCCCGTACATGTGTGCATGGACTGCAGCTGTACATGGGGATGCATATTTTAACCACTGTCCCCTGACAGCAAAGGCCTGGCACAGCTGCTGCCCGGCTGCCCTGACCAGGCACAGCATACTGAGCTACCAGTCAGCGGACAGACCTGAGAAAATAGATATTTATTCAAAGCAGCGTAGCTCATAGCATGTACAGAAAAGGGCTGTTTGGCCCACCAGGACAAATTAAACACTACTGGGATAAAATACCTCTTCTTGTCTACACCAACACCCCAGAGCACACACCCATCCGATAGGGGAACAACAGATAAGGTTTACTTTTACTTTTGGTTAGACATGGGAGTGTCAGACTAACGTTACTGCTAGCAAGTAAAGAAACTCAAGCCCAACGAAGGGCATGCAGTAAGCATTCTTTAAGAACGGTAAAGACGCTTTTATACCGTTGAAATACATGATAACAAAGCCATTTACATGAGTAAAGTGTCACAAATAGAATGTATCACACGTTTAACCAGACTTTATCTAAAACAAGGCAAAGAAACCACACGTTTTCGTTACAGAAGGACGTTTCTTCAACATAACGTTATTGTGGATATTGTAGTTTTACTGATTCCAAAAATGCATTATTGCGATTTGCGTCAGCTCAGGTCCAGGACTACAAATACCAGTGACACAATCGAACTGAATTATGGGATGTGTAGGCTTGTCGCGTGTCTCCAATCTCCATATGGTGCCCTCACTTCGCTTGCATCTTCTGACCTGACGTAACGCTAAGTAACGCAGCATAGCCGAATTTAAACGGTCATTATTTCCCAAACTACATGTTATTTCTAAAAATTGAAGTAAGTGAAGGATTTCATATTATAAAAATGCAGTTGAAGAGAAGAATAAGCTTACTTTTTGCTGAGTTTCTCTCCGTCCGCCGAAGTCGCGTCAGCCATGTTGTCGATGATGCTTTGAACGTTCCGAAAAAGCAACTGGATGGCACACACCGAAAACACCAGCAAGGGTCCAATTGCAGCCGGAGCAAGACGGTACAAACCACGCCCCCTACAAGATACGCCCACTTGTACACGACACTACGGTGGCTGAGAGACAAACGAACATACTACATATCAGAAACGAATTGCAAATGTTATTGTAGCCTTTCAAGCAACTATTTGGCAAATAAATTAATAACCTAGTCTATCCGTTTGAGACACAACAGTGTATGACTTTCAGCACAAATCATTTTGTCTAATTAATACATTAAAACAAAAAGGTGGCTTAGTAAACTTTTTTTTTTTTAGTACATATAGGCCTAACATAGGTATTAATGAGATCATCTAATAATTATGTTTGTCTAACTGCTACATATGCATTTATACATAAATGTAGATATTTATGAACATCTTAATATAGTTGTTAAAGGTTTTAAAATATAAATAATCACATCATGGGGTCATTGAAGTTTCAAACAGGTTGATGCCTACATGAAAATATGATTTATAAAACTAATTTCCGAATCTCAAATTAGCCTATGTAGTTTGGTATATTATTGATTGCTGGATTATTATTAATATTAATATTGATTGCTGGACACCCCTTCACAATTATCATCATTGACTTTTTTTAGACCAAATTAGGAGGACCAGTCAGGCCACTAATGAGCTAAATCATTGTAATCATCAATCAGTAGACTGGAAACATAGGAGAAAAATAACTCACAACATACAAGAAAGCTATATAAAGAACAACAAAAACATGCGAGTCATTTAATGAGTGTGTGCTCTGGCCGGGATGTTGGTGTAGATAAGAAGAGGTATTTTTATCCCAGTAGTGTTTAATTTGTCCTGGTGGGCCAAACAGCCTTTTTCTGTACATGCTGTGAGCTACACTGCTTTGAATAAATATCTATTTTTGTCATGTTACATGGCCAAATGATTTTCAAAGGTTTTCTTTTAAATTATAACAGAAGCCTTTATGAATGCATATTGTATTATAAGGAATTAGAGTCAAAGGGATACGACTTTAGATAAGGGACATTTGCTGCGAATTCCTCAACTGCATGTTTGTTTCATATGTTTAAATAATGTTAAGGATGTGCCTTAAGAGTCTCCATTAAAGCTGTAATCAAGTGCACTGCTAGCAGTAACGTTACTCTGAAACTCCCCTGTCTAACCAAAAGTAAAAGCAAACCTAATCTGTTGTTCCCCTTACCTCGGAGTGGTGGTGTGCTCTGGGTGGTTGGTGTAGACA
>NW_011368185.1:770452-770953 GCF_000735185.1 Notothenia coriiceps | reverse complement strand
GGGCAGCAGCTGTGCCAGGCCTTTGCGGTCAGGGGACAGTGGTTAAAATGTGCATCCCCATGTACAGCTGCAGTCCATGCACACATGTATGGGATCCGTTGGAGAGGTGACAAAAGGTTGGTGGCTTTTCCATTCCAATGAGAAAAACAACCTTTTGTCATGGTCCCCTTTCCCTTTCTGCATGAGTGTTTCTCTCCATGGACTTCTATGTTTTTGGGTATTTATATAAACACCAGAATAATTTATATAAACCCCAGAATAGAGTTAAATGCGTGGTTATGTGGAAAATCTAATATGTGTGTGCACTAGAGCATCCGGGCAATTCAAGTTTTAGTTTGATCATTGACATCAGAGCCGGACTGGGACAATAAGTCAGGCCAGGAATTATACACCCAGCCAGGCCACTACCAGTTTTCTTTTGTGCCATTTTCCTGGATTTATTTGTCAATATTTACAGCGTTTCTGCCCATAGTGATAGCCCTAAACTTTAAATCTACTACC
>NW_011368185.1:767585-769955 GCF_000735185.1 Notothenia coriiceps | reverse complement strand
GGATTGAGTAGTTGAAAGTTGTAACAGCAAGTTAAACAAATAAGTATGTTCCCCACTGTAAACAATAAGGAAGAGGCGGCTGAAATAACCCACACCACCTCTCGTGGGACTGTACTGTACACTCGATGAGTAAAGTGGTCACAAAGGACAGCATCCTAAAGTGCTGAATTTAAAACAAAAATCAGCCAATATTTGTTTTATTTTTCTTAAAAGATTCCTCTCTTTGTTGTGAATGAAAAGAGTCTGTTGTTAAAAGTATCAAACTGACACAGTTTGGTTTGATGAATGCAGACTAAATGTTAGCCTCAACATGTTTGCTTACTATATCACAAAGTGCTATCTGTACACAGGGCTAGAGATGGTAAAGTAGCTCATATAGAAAGATATTTTGTTGGTAAAGGCTGTTTGGCACACCAGGACAAATTAAACACTTCTGGGATAAAATGCCTCTTCTTATCTACACCAACGCCCCTGCCAGAGCACACACCCATTCAAAAGAGGAACAACATTAGATTTACTTTGACTTTTGGTTAGACATGGGTGTGTCAGACTAACGTTACTGCTAGCAAGTAAAGAAACTCAAGGCCAACAAATGTGACCACCTCTACCGCACTGCCTCAACGTCAGCTGTTTGCTAAACTACACATTTTATAGGTGTTACTGCACCAGACATCAAGAAGACAAGATCCAGTTTATCCAGGCCTCTTGTAAATATCAACAAAACGTACCATCACTGTAGTTATACTCCTACTGCACACTGTTTCTTTCTAAATCATAATAATAAAGTCACTTTTTGGATGATCAGAAACAGTATATTTATATATTCAGGTGCACGATAGCTGCTACAACATTAAAATTAATCAGCAACAACATAAAAGACACGTGTTTGTGACTACACATCAGACCTGTGTAGTTCACTTTTCTACTTTTCCATCACCTCTTTATAATCTGCCTTCTCTAACCTTCCCTCAATACACTTTCTGCCCTGTTGGGTGAAAACTTTTCCAACCATGAGAAACAGTGAGTGCCTTTCACAAAATTGATCTATTCAACCCTACATACAAAACCTTCCTGCTTTACTGCACACTCTAGCTTCCAAGTAACAACACTACACAATTAATATCAAAGGGAACACTATTCATGGAAACCACTTAACACTTTGGAGAACACTTTAGAAAACACCTAGAGAACAGAAAGACTCAGCAGATAAAATCACTGACAAACTATCTACAGATACACTCAAAACTTCACAAGATAAATGATAACAAGACCACTTCAATGCTTCTCTTCACAAGGAACGATAACGACAATTTGTCTGTTCTTGCCTGAAGTCTATCTAATTTTGCTCAAGTCTGTTACCAAGGGGCATCAGTCAATCATAAAGCCAACAAGAGAGCTTCACTTTTTCAAGAAATTACAAACCAAATTCACAGTTCATATGTCCAGTTTGTCCTTAATAATGAGTTAACAGATATCATTCGTGCCACTTTAGAAATTCATTTTGAGGACATTTTTTGGGAGAGGGAGACTGGCTCAGAAAGGCCAGCAGCACCTTTACTGCTCTTAATAAATCCTACGCCCGGCAGTAAACTGAATAATGTGTTAAGAGGATATTTAGTAATAAGATAAATTAAGAAAATGTTCTGTTTGTCTTAAACTTCATAATGCAGGGCCAATTCACAACTCATTTACTGCATGTGCTTATCAACAGACAGTATTTTAACCATTTTGTCTACATTTTCACAAGAATTTCAAAATTAAAGTAAAAGACAGATTCTGTATGAAGGTCAGTAGGAACGAGTTAAGTTGCTGCCCGACTCCTGCAGGCTGACCAGCAGGTCGTCGATCTTCTCCATGTTCTGAGGGGAGTTCATGCTGTTCTGCACCGGCCCGCTCTGAGACAGAGACTGGCAGAGCAGCGACTGGATGTGTGCGTCGCTCTCTCTCTGGTTCTGACCCGACTGGCTGATGGCGATGATCTGATCCGACAGCGTGTTCCCAGGAGTGTTCATCAGCTGGCCACATTCTGCAAGAAGGGAACACAATGAGTGTACAAACCTCACACTTATATTGTATGTTTGTAATGTAAGTTTATTGTTCAAAGTTTCTTTAAAGGTCCCCTATTATACTGTTTCATCAATATATTCCAGGTCTCAGATATGCACAAAACATGTCTCTGAAGAGTTTGGCTTGAAATACCGAACCGATCATGCATTGTAGCATCCCATAATCCCCTCTGTTCCAGCCCTGTTTCAAAAGTGTCTGTTACTTTAGATGAAAATAAGGAGCCACTCCCCACGCCCCTCTGAGAAACATTTGGTTAAAAAGAACACAATGGTGCTCTAGGAGGAGATTCAGGTGATAAGGGGG
>NW_011368185.1:762155-767580 GCF_000735185.1 Notothenia coriiceps | reverse complement strand
GGGGGGGGGGGGGGGGTGTTACCTTGGTTGGTTATTTGCTAATGGTTACTCAAGCCAAAAAATCGTTATGACATCATAAAGTGGTCAAAATCTGATCACCTCGTTGTCAGACAGGTTTTTATATAAACGGATCAGGACAAAAAGTGAGCAAATCTTTTTTTCTGAAACTTTCAGGTTCTCTTTACACAGAGGGGACACATGTTTATGTATAAAAGAGATTACAAAGTAGATTTTGCATAATAGGTGACCTTTAATGTGTAAACGTACTTCAGTTTGTTAGTGTATTCACCTTTGTAACAAATTCCTTACCGTTCTGAATCCCGAACAGGAAGAGGCCAGGCTGCTGCTGCGGCTGGCTGGGCTGATTGATGCTCCCGCCCACAGCGCTCTGAAACAGCGTCCCGGGCTGTTGAACTGGAGACGAGATGGTCGTCTGGAGGTTAGCCACGCCATTCTGCGAGGCGAACATGGCTGACTGTGCGAGCTCCTGAGCGGCCAGTCCCCCCTGCAGAGACCCCATGTTGGACTGAGGCATAAAGAGGCCCACAGGCTGCTCCTGCCGGCTGTTTGAACTGCCGCCCAGCTGCATCGGCTGCTGCTCCTGAAACATGACTTGCTGCCTTCTATCTGTGGGGTTCCCCAGGGCCATGGGCTCAGAGCGGTCCTGCTGGTTAACTGCCACCATGCTGGCTTGGGAAAAGAGCATCGAGGGGTTTTGGGGCTCTTGGGAAACGAGACTGCTGCTAGTCAGCGGGGGCATCTGGCCCTGGCCGCCGAACAGCAGGCTGGAGGCCTGATCTGGAGAGGACAGAGGGCTGTTGCAGAACAGTAGGCCAGCTTGCTGCTGCTGCTGACCTGGAGACAGTGTGTTTGAAGATGGATGCTGTGTGATGTTCTGAAACAGCGAGGCCTGCTGGGCTGGCTGTGTGTGAGGCTGAGGCTGGGGGGGCTGCTGCTGCTCCATGGGGCTTCTCTGTTGGATGGGGGAAAGCTGGGCCTGTGCCTGAAATACTGATTGTGGTTCAGGGGAAGGCGTTTGTAGAGCAGTGAGGAAGGCCAGTTGTTGTTGTTGTTGTTGTTGTTGCTGCTGCTGCTGTTGAGCACTACTGGTTGCAAGCTGAGAGGGCAGGGATGTCTGAGGGAGGAAAAGTCCCGGGGTTGAGGGCTGCTGGTCTGGAGACTGTAGAACTGTCATGGTGTTTTGAAAAAGAGCGGCCTGGACCTGCTCCTGAGAGGCTTTCTGAAACAACCCCCCCTGAGGGTCTTGTGATTCTGCCAAAGAACTAGGATTGTGAAACATGGGTGGGGAAGGGTGTGTGGGTGACTGCTGGAGGAAGTTGGTCTGAATAGAGAGCAGGTCACTGGCCTGCTGAAAGAGAGCTGCTTGCTGCTGCAGCTGTTGGGCCTGCTGGAAGAGAGTCCCCTGGTTTGTCACCACTCCTTGTGAGGGGCCCTGCTGCTCTGCGTTCTTGGCCTGGGGGGGCTCCTGAAACATGCCGCACTGCATCTGGATCTGTGACTGAAACAGCTGCTGTTGTAGATTCTGCTGCTGTTGCTGCTGATGTTGTTGAAGATGTTGTTGCTGGATTTGTTGCTGCTGAATTTGCTGTTTTTGGATCTGTTGCTGGATGTGTTGTTGCTGCTGTTTTGCCATTGAGTTGTCAGACTGAAGTGGTAGGTTACAGAACCCTTTGGCTTTCAGTTGCCTCACTGCCTCCTCCAGCTGGGCTACTTCGTCTGGAGGGAACATTGGGAGTTGCTGTTGTTGAGGCGCAGGCTCTCCACACAGCCTCCCCACAGATCCAGAGCCGTTACCGGGCCTCTCCTGCCCGAGGCCCTCTCTGGGCTCCAGGAGGAACTGCTGGGATCCCTGCTGCAGCAGAGAGTCGGCGGGCACAGAGAAAGAGCTGGCGGGTGCAATGTCCTGCTTCTGGATCGTGCTTAAGGGCTCTGTGTTGGGAAAGACAGGAGCCTGGCCTTCGTCAGGGTCGCCAACGGGCTGAGACAGGTTGCTGGAGAACGCTCTGTTTTTATGTCCTGCAGTCATGTCTGGGTTCTGCTGGGCTGGACACAGGTCGCTTGTCTGCTGAAAACACAAAATAAAAGATAATAAAAGGTGTGATTAATTTGCTTTAGATTGCTTTATTTTAGTTTTATTGTGTTTTTATTGTCAAAGTGTCCACATATGTTGTTGTCATCTTTGTCTTGTATTTCTTTTTTTTCATATCTAAAAATCACTCAAAGATGTTCATGACATATGTTCACAAAATATGCATCTGTAACATGAAATTACACTTCTTTTATAGACTAAAGAATAAAGTATCGAATAGATGTTACTTTACTTAACATTAATATAATCTGAAATATCCAAATACTTGAATGTGTTGATGTAGAAGGTATTAATGAGGCAGTTAATGAAGTGTCAGATGAATATAATACCTTAAATACACCAGAAGATTGGAGGTTGCTGGTGACCTCCATCGGAGTGACATCTTCTCGCTTCACTAAAGGCAACATTGAAGGCATCAAGGCGACATCTACAACTGTAGGAGCAAGATCAAGAAATCATTTCAAAATGTTTTCTTGTGCTTTTCGTTCAGCCATTCAGAAGAAATGGCAGAACAGTGTGAGTACCTCAGAAACACATTCAAATAGAAGGCTAGGATCATGGTTGTGAAAAAGTTAACAAAGGAATAAAAACCTTCATCAAATGAACAAGTATTCACTGGAGAAGGCGCCTCTTTCTTCACGGCAACATCAATTATTGCTGCAAGGAAAAACAAAAACAGAGTTTTATCTCTTTGAACCCACACAACTACAACAACCAGTTCCAAATAATAATTTGGTTACTTTGATCAGCACCTCTTTCGAAGTTTAGTATGAGTAGAGTTTTTTGCAGACCTTACAATCAAAGAGTGCCGATGAAAGAGTGTTGAAGATGGATGACTTGAATGATGAATGATTGCTAATATTTGTTATGATCCTATGAAATTGTAAGTGGTGGTGTTCTCAAGAAACTGACTGAGCTAGCTGTGGTGCCACCCAGTAATTCTAACAAGTATAGTTAATAATTCATATACATAGTTATAGTAATCACAAGTTCACATGCTATAGTATAATAAGATACGGTCTCCCCATCAGTGGCCTATCAAAAAAGCCAGATGAAAAACGTTGTCTGATTTAGTAAATCAACTGAAATTGAAAACGAACCTGAATCTGGAGTGTAGGTAAACGGCTGAACATCATGGGATCTCCCAGCATTCGTCACCACATAAATTGCCACACACGCAGGGGAGGTGATGGCTTGGTGTTGGTACGGAGGAACCTTCACTATCAGATGATTCTATAGAGGGGCCATCATTCAAGAAAAGTCAGCAAAAAGTAATAAAAACAGTTGATCTAACATCATCATGATTCAAAGGGTTGATAAGAGCATGTTGACAATATATTGAAAAGCAATATGAGAACGAGCAGGTCAACATTTTGTTTGTATCTTGTTCCCTAACAATCATGGGCATAGGGGTGATGCAATACACATTTCTGCAGGATGTTATACAGCATTTATTGTAGTGGAGATAAAGAATGAGAAGATTAGATTTACACAGTGATGACTGCAATTAAGGTATAAAGATTTGTCTTGTAAATTAATTCTTTAAAAAGGGAAATCTCTAATGTTTTTGCATGAAACCTGCTCATCTTTTTTACATGATGGTTCTTAAAATGCAAATCAGTTATTATCATCATGTAGTTCATATAATCACAATATTCTCACTTTGTGATTGGGCCAACCAAATATGGCCATATTGACCGAATGGCAGGCGCAATGCCTGCATCCCTCCGTTTAATGACTCTCTCATATCAACAGGTGGCAGCAAAGCTTTGAAAATGGCATTTCCTCATAAAAAGGCCATTAGCCAACTTCAACAGTGCTGAAATGTTTTTTAGTCAGGAAATGCATTCAATATGTTTGTTACACCACAGATACACCCCAGTCAGAAACAATGAACCAAAACAACACTGGGAATGTTTGAAAAAACAGTTATCTTTAACAAAAAACAAAATAACATCCAATGAGTTTAGAGCATTTACTATCAGCTACAGATTCATCAACTCATCTACTTTGGACCATTTTGTTTATCAGGGGCAAAGGTTTAAACTGGACTGTTGAGACACAATCAGTTTAGCCTCTCGGAATGAGTGTAATTAGGTCAGAGCACAATGAGACTACTCAAACCTTTGAACGGGCAACACATTTAAGATGATTACATCTAAAGCCCTATACAAATCTGAAAGGACTGCTTCCATCTGCTCTGCTGATTAGTCATTCGAATCAATCATTCAGTACAGAAATAACACAAGAGCAATCGCATTTTACCTGGTGAAACAACTCCATGTCGATTTCAGCCTCTGCCTTCCAGGATTTCTCGTCTGGAACAGAGAGAAGATGCCATGTTTACTGGAGGACAATAATGTATGGAAGAAAATCGTTTTATAAAAAATAATAATTCTTACCAGAGATATTCTCCTGAAATATGACTTTGGTGTCTTTAAGAAAGTTTTTGCCAATAATAAAGACCTCTTCTCCACCTCTCACTGAACAAGTGTGTAGCGACTTCTTCAGGATTTCAGGCACTCCTGCAGGCTGAGCTGTAAACAGAGCAGATCTTTTGGGTCACTTATTATTGTTCATCAAACATACCCAGGTTTATTAAAAAGAGACAAAAAGAGCCTATTGGATTAAATGTGTTTTTAACCAATAATGTATGATGTTAAAAATGTCGCAAAGTAATACATTTAATGATAATTGGATAACAAAGGAATCTGACAAAACTGTGAAAAATGATTAAACTGCAACTGTAGTTTATATTTGTGTTATGTCTCCAGACAACCTGTAATCTGATACAAAAACAGACTTGCAATATAAGACTAAAAAACGTCCTATAGTGCTTTATTAAAACCAAATTCAAGGTTTTATACAAGAACTGCAGGCAACCGGATGATTTGATGTGTTTTCATAAAACTTAAAAACTGGCTATATCTCACAGGCCTTGAAAAGGGCAATAACAACTTTGAACAATCTTGGAGCTCAAATCCAGCCCAACATTTCCCAAATATTTTTTAGTATTCTGGATGCCAGGGGGGATTGCAATTTCTGGGGGGGGTTTTGTAAACATATTTCCCTGGATTGCACGCTAGCTCTGTGCACACAATAGAGGTCCTCACATTTCTATTGTTTCCTCCTCTCCTTCTCCCCTGTGTCTCCCTTTCTCATAGCCTTATAGCCTTAAGCGTCTTAACTGTTTATGAAACCAACCACACCCTCATACTGTATACATTATTTTATAAAACGGACAAGTCAAATCAAGCAATCTGATTGGTTCTTAGCCGTGATATACTGAGCGTATACCACGGGTAGAATTGTAAA
>NW_011368185.1:759616-762121 GCF_000735185.1 Notothenia coriiceps | reverse complement strand
CCTCCGCTTCGCGTCGGGCCGAACCACGCCCCTTAGCTGTGATATAATGAGCATATACCACGGCCTGTCGTGAGCTATTGCTTAAACATAACACTCGACTCTGAGGGGATCTGTCCACACTCTCCTCAAATGTGGTCCTAAAAAGACGAATTATCCTGACCCCGGGCAGGATTCAGATTCGGAAACAGGACCTCTTCTGTTTTGAAAAGGTCAGCCTTTAATAATTAACATCATAGGCTGAGATATTATAAACAGAAGATTACAGACACACATTGATTACAGGTCAGCTGTCTATTTAGCCTCTTCCTTCAAGTGAAACAGTTCTTATACCTTTATTTATAACAGCATTAACAGCATTTCCAGAGAGAGAAATATAAGGGGACAGACTTACTACACAGGATTGGAGAAGAAGGGGTCTGCAGAGTGAGCACTGATCCATCTGCACGGGGGATGTTGACCCGAAACACCAGCCGTGCACGTGTACTCTTTTTCTTTGATCCCGCAACACCAATGCGAGCCTCGACATCAGCGTTACGGAGCTTCAAGATCCCAACACAGTCCACCCTGCACAGAGACGCCATGTTTGTTTAAACAACTTGAAAGTGTGTCATAAGAAAATGATTTGCCTGATTATGCAGTTGCTTTATTAAGCAATTGGTTTGAATTATATATGAAGGGCACAAACAAAGAACACTTTATTTGTTGAATAATTTATTAAAAGAAGAAGAAAACAACCCACTTTTAATGTAAAAGAAAATGGCTTACGCTAGTTTCATGTTGGTGCTTGGATCCAGGGACACCTCGATGACAGTGGTGCCATCGATGTCCACCTCTTTGCAGGCGGTAGTGTTGCGGCCGGTCACCCTGCACGCTTGGTAAAAACCATGAGGCTTAACGCGCCCGGTGTCATTACCCACAAACACCTGCAAAACCACTGGCTCATTCACTCCCTCCAGCTGTATGAGGAACAACAAAAGACAACACAAGTTGAAATTATAGGACCATCAAACGTTTCACACAGATGATTCTCTGCCTGTCCAGCAAATGCACCCAGAGTGCATTTATACATTTAGCAATTCAGCCTCTTGTGTCCTGTATTCTCAGTTTGTTTACCAGCTTACCCTCTTGTGCAATCGAGTCAGCCTTTTAAAAGCAGACATGTGTTTGTTACCTTCTGATGTTACCTTGTCTGACCATTATATTATTACATCAGGATCCTTTTGCTCTTCACAAGCCCTGACAGTATAAACAGTAACTTGTTCAGTAGCACCCACAATGCTCTGGCCCCAAAATCATCTCCAAATCACCTCAGGATACAACAAACTGACATTAATAATAATCAAATAATATATATACAAAATATAACGAGTTAATTGCCATAAAGCTTTTGTAGAAACACCTTACACCACAACTCAAAAGTAATGCAGGTGGTAGTCCAAGAGAAACATGAAGTATATGTTTAATGTTTGGAACAGGACCCACTTCTCTCTACTTATATAGTCCAAAATTTACGAGCAATTTATATTACCAGTGTCCATTTGGGCTGGAAATGAAACGTGATTAGGTCTTCCCTATTGAGCATATTAGTCTCCAGAAAAAGACTCTTTTACAGTTGTTTTTACAATGTGACCTTAACTATTCTACCATGAGCATATTCAACCTTTTTATTGCCCCACTGCTATGGCTCTTAAAATAGCAAATCTTTCAGGAACATATTTCAAAGCCCCTGGCATTACCCCAACCATTAACCTTAAGTAAAGGCATTGACTACAGAGTTCATTTTGGAGGCTGTTTCAAGGTTACCTTAATAGTAGGGAAGCCCTGCTGAGTGCGGTCCTTCACGGACCCTCTGCTGCCTTCAGTCAGATATCGAGCTCGGTGCTGAGTCTCCGGCTGCACAACGATCTTCAGCTCCTTCCCCTCACTCTTCTGTGGGAATTGCATCGACAGCGCCCCTCCTTTGTGGTGAGTTGTCTGAGGATCATCAGAGCTGCAATAAAGATTCGGTTTGAAAGAGACACCAGCAGATTACTCCTAATTCTAACATATTAAATACATTTTATTTTAATTAGTGCAACCGGGGGTAGTCTGGGCTCATTTGCACCCTTTAAGTTTATTTATTTATTTGTATTATATATACTATTTTGTATGTTCTTTCCCACTGTGACTATGTATGTCATTAAGTATGGTATTCCTGTCATGCTATGTTTTTTCTTTATTATTTCTTGTTGGCTGTTCTGTTTGTCTTCTATGTTGAAAAAGAGAAGCATGATTTCCACCCCAAAGAAGTCTGTACTATTGATTACACTTGTATGCTTCTTCTCAATAAACATATTTGAAACAATTAGTGCAACCTGGCTGGCATCTTCAAATTTTGTGGTGGAAGATGTTTAGGATGAATGCAACTTACATATGTCCCTATTTATTCAAGAAACCCCACCCCCTCCAGCCCCCAAGATGCTTTGAGCATCAGCCAGGCATTATTCAATGCCCATCTCTTAAAGC